>NW_027505923.1:0-145618 GCF_021521415.1 Bidens hawaiensis | reverse complement strand
AAAGATGTTTAATGTTTATTTATTTATGATTGGTTAAGAAAAGCTATTTATGATTTTATGGACTCATGATTATCCCCTACATTTCATACTCATGGAATTTAAATTTTTAATGAATGTCGGTTATGAAAACTTGAACTCACTCAGCTCAAGCTGACTTTATGTGTATGTTAGATTGACTTTCAGGTTAAGAAATGGATGCTACCGCTTGGACATGCTGGAGACTACTCAGAAGGTTGAAGGCATTTCTGGTCAAGGAATTCAAATAAAACAAATATTTTATTTACATTTGATTTTGGACAACCTGTACCCGTGTTTGGGATTTTTAAATACTTACACTTTTTTCGCTGTCGTTTACTCTGAACTGGTTTTAAATACAAAGAATTGTTTGGTTTTAAATTTTTGTGAAATTGTGGATGTGATTACCAACTGTAGGATTCCCGGGATTCGGGTGGTCTTACAACGTGGTGGTAGCCTTATTAAGTATGATCCATACGCTCCCCTTTGCACTCCGGTCCATTTGTACCGAGTGGAACAAGGGCCTCATTATCCTAGTACAATGGTTGTTACCAACTGAAAAGGACCTTACTTGCGCGATATACCCAAGTACGTTGGTTGATACCAACCGGAAAGGAACTTTACTTGCTCGTTTATCACTGTCCATGAATTGTATGATTTTTATGTATGTATATAAAACTGTGGGAACTCACCAGCTATGTTCATAGCTGACTTTATTTTATACATATGTTACAGGTGTAAAGATACGAGGATGAAAGTTAGAAGACACATAGCAGCCTATAGGATATTCAAAGAACAACTTATCATTTATTTATTTATTGTTTCAACTTGTATGTTTGATAAACTTGTGTTTACATGATGATTTAAATGAAATAATGTTATTATGGTCACCTAATAGTGTTATGTGTGTTTGAGCAATCTGTACGTCACACTCAGGCGTTGCGCTTTAGCCGGGGTGTTACAATTTATTTACCGCATTGATTACGCTTTGCTTATTTCTTGTACTTATTATATTAATATTATTTTTAGTATAAAAAACTGGTGATAAACTCACTCAACATGTGTTGTTGACAACCTCTGTTTTCTACGCATATGCAGGTTGATATTGAATTGAAGTTGAAGTATGGACACTTAGAAAGACCTTAGGGTTTTAATGAAGATAATTATTATTTAAGACTTGTTTGGTTTACCTGTTTTAAATTATTCATTTGTATTTTGAATATTTGTGCACGGTATTTGGAAATAATTCACTTAATAGATATTGTCACATTTTATTTATGATAGTATCTTCGAGTTGTGAACAATCGGCTCACGCCCTGGCATTTCCGTATTAAGTTGGGGTGTGACAACAACCAGTATAATGATATTTTTCTTCATGCTCTGCTAAGACACCTTCAATATATACAAAAACGCTAAAAAACGCCCAAATGTAAAACCTAAACGCTCACAAGTTCAATTGTAAAAACCTAAATGCTCACAAGTTCAAGCAATAAGCAGAAGCTCGCCTATATCAAAATTACAGTTACGAAACCAACAAAATCAGAATTAATCAACCATATTGTTTGCTAAAAAAACAACTATTTTCTCTTATTCACGAAAAGAAACAAACATCAAATTGACCAAGACGCTCATCAACCTGAACAAAATCTGATTGACCAAAAATGCTTAATCAACTAAACAATTCACTATAAATTCAATCAAAAAAATCTTACTTTGTTGATCGTAATTCATCTCAGAACCCTAAATCGACAATCACTTCATAAATCACCCCAAAAATTCAAAACATATGCATTCTGATATAATACAGGGATAAACATATTTAAAGCGTGATTTCTAACTAAACTATGTATAAAGACGAACGTACCCTTTTTACTGAAATTGATTGGGGTAGAACTCTTGGAGAAGAAGAAAAGTAGAAAACTAAAAGATTGAAGGAGATTAACTCAAATATTCTTTTGTATTCATTCCATACATTGATGCTCTATATATAGCCAAACAAATTACATTAAAAACCCCCTTAATATCATAAATAAGCATACTCTCCCCTCAACTTAATTGTCTGACTATTAATTATTATTATTACGTAACAATACTCCACCCTTAAAAAATTCTTGACCTCAAGAATCACAAAACAACGAAAAAAAATTGTAGCATCCAGACTCTTTGGCTTAACTCGTTCCACGGTGGATGCCATTCGGTTCGCCCAAGGGTATTCGAGACTGAGTAAACGGAACGCCACGGTGGATGCCACTCGGGCTTCTCGACTAACCCTTTGATTGATATCATATTTTCTTTTGTCATTGCATATTTTGTAACCTTCTTCGACAAGTTATGACAACTGATGAAGGCGGATTTTGGCACTAGTATGGTTTTTGTTGTTGGTCCCCGTTTTAGGGTGGGTGGTGTGGCTAGTTGCAGGGTTGGTTTCGGTTCAAACAACACAAGTGAGGGTTCCTGTTTTGAGGTTGGTTCCGGAGCATATGAGAGGGGCTGTTTTTTGGATGGATTTTGAACAACATGGAATGGTGCAGGTGCAGAGGGTATGGGTGGTGTTGAAGGAAAGTAATCAGAAGTGGCGTTACCGTTGGAATACGCCACAACGGGAGTCAAAAGCCGGTCGGTGGAAAACTTGAGAGATTTCAAATAAAGTTCCATGGAGACCTCCTGAGATTTCATCCAGGCAAGAAGCCTTTGCAAAGTAGCATTAATCTGGTTTGAGGATTGGCCCGTTTTTGAACAATCCTTTCCCAAACATACTCATCGAACTCTTCATTAGATAGGTTTTTGAGCATCCATTGATCAGAACGGCTCTGATACCATTGATAGGGTTAGAACTCTTGGAGAAGAAAAAAACTAAAAGATAGAAGGAGATTGACTCAAATATTCTTTTGTATTCATTCCATACGTAGATGCTCCATATATAGCCCAACAAATTACATTAAACACCCCCTTAATATCATAAATAAACATATTTTCTCCTCTTCTTAATTGTCTAACTATTAATTATTATCATTACGTATCAAGAATGAACTTCTCAACGCGAAAGATTGAAATCGACGGAGATGGTAGTTACGTACGTCTTGTACGATTAAACATTATGGTATTCTTTATTTTATTTATGTGTGTTCCTTATTGTATGAACCGATCCCTAAGATGATGCCTTAGTAGTAAGGAGGTGAGAATTTATTGTGGATCTGTCGGTCGAATACGACAATGGTGATGTACACCAATTGTGTGAACCGGGAATTTTGGAATGCAAAATGCATTGTTATGCCATATGTGGAGGTAAGGGTCCTAAATACCCGGTACGACCTTTTACTTATTGTGTTTTATATTATATTTGTTATACTATTATTGTTGACTAATCAATGCCCAATGGGCTGGGGGGGTTGTGGAGGTAACCCCTAACCGGGCGTGGCCCAATACGGTTAGGGTTTCATGATGGTTGCCATGGAGTTCCTATATAAGGGGTCTTCATCTTTCATTTGAGGGATCCCTTCTTGAACACTTGACCTCCACATACATTTTTGTGCCTGTAAACAAGAGGAAACTCTAGCAATCACTTCCACTCCCCCCATATTTTCATGGCAGATCTCGAGCAACCGACGAAGAAGACGAGGTCGTGGTTTGTTCAACTCGAAGACCGGAAAACATCGTCTTGGATTAGGTCAGATTTATTTTATGTTTCTTCACCATACATATAAAAACATTTTATAAAGTGCTTCCAAGTCGGTGCTTGTGATACTTTGGTTGTGGTTTGGCCAAATGAGACCTTAAACTATTTATACTACTCTCTAAATCAAGAATGTTCCATTTTAAAGCTTTCCATACAGATCTATATAATTCTTCATGTATATTCATTGAAGATATTTGTAGAGAAATATGAGGTCTTCCACCAACATTATTTAGATCCGAGAGTGATATCAATTTTTCGAGAATCTCCAATTTATTGTCCATATTTTAGACGGCATGCAACACTTGACAACTTATGTAGTTATGGCCTCATCTGACACCCACTCAAACCAGGATATGATGCAAATTGTCTCATTGTAATGTAACTGGTTCGAGATTAAAGCATTTTAAAAGTGAAAATATAATGAATAGTCATTTTAATTAAATATGTTATCCAAATAATCACCAATTTTTTTAAAAATTTTATCAATCCAAATGTTACAAATGATAACATGCATTCATATTCACATTCACATTCACATTCACACGGTGTCACATATGTTAAATACCCATTTTAGATACCAGTTATAACAAGTGTCACTGTGTCAGTGGTTGTAAGACCAATTGACACAAATGTAGTTGACTTTTGTAACAATGTTTAAGGTTGATAAGTGACTAAGTTTTGCGTCCATCATGACATGTGTCAGTGTGTCATTGGTTGGTAGTCTAATCAGCCCCGATGGCTATGTTTTACACAAAAGTGGTTATGTTTTGTCTGAAGATGGTCCATACTTCTGTACTAGTCTAATCAGCACCGATGGTTAAGCATTACATGAAAGTGTTGATGTTTAGTCTGAAAATAGTCCATGTTTTCGTATTAATCGAGTATCATTTTTAAGGGTCAAATTGGTATATATTCTTTTAAAAGCTATTTTGATAATATATCATTTTAGGTGGTTTCTTTTGCACACAACCAAGTGAAATGTTCCTAGTTAAGGCCAAGTAAAAAAAATCCAACTTTGAACTAGCTCTTCACATATCATGACACCACCATACCAACAACAACTGTGGTCAAGTTCTTTTCTTAGTTTTTTTTTTTCGAAAGGCAAAATTTTATAAAGGAAACGAAAGGGAACCTCAAGCAAGAAGGCCATAGAGTACAAAGAAAAGTCAAATACAAACTATAAGCAGACAAAAAACATGAAACTTACAAAGGAAAACTAACAAAATTAAATTTACACCACGATTCCCGATCTATGCTTGCCCATTTGCTTCTATTTTGCACCCATAAGAATGAGTAGGCTTCACACCAATGGCCTCAACCGGCCTCTCCAACTAATGATAATCTAAAGTCACCAAAATTCAACTACACGTAAAGATAGGCAATTTTAACGTGATAAATATACATATTGAACCAAAAAACGAAAAATTAAAAACCTCTGGCTTCCATCAAAAACCGAAAAATCAAACCTCTAGCTTCCATCTACAGTTGCTCCAACTTTCATCTATCTAGCACTATAGAACCTTTAATGCAACATATAGTAAATAAAAGGGTGCTTTGTGTGCATGTAAGAAAGTTAAAAAGGGCAAAAATTAAAAGGGTGTTAATTTAATTTCCATAATCCATAAGTACAAATTTCCCATCATAGAACTGATATTACAACATTGACTCAAAAAAATTAAAAAAGTTACAACAGCTGCCACTTACAAAAAAAAAGGTGCATACTTAAAAATTAATAAGTCAACTTTGTTGTGGCATCATTACCAGAACAGCTGTGGTATTCATGGTTATCGGTCGAAGACTCGCAGCATTCTCGAGGTGGGCCCACGCCTCCTTCCTCTTCTCGGCTGCGGAATTCTGTTTCTCTTGTTCTTCCAAGAAATGAGCATGACAGGCCAGAAACAACATGTTGTCCATCTCTGTGAACACATTTCTCACATTGAGTGTTAAGTTAAGAACCGATTGGTTCCAGTGGTTCTGCACATTGGTTTCAAGTGCTGGAAAGATTATGGGTAAGATCACTTGTCGGTTGTGACCGATTAGATAGAAGATTTGGTCGTTGTTCCATAAAAGCAGTGCCCTTTCCGCCACCTGAAATAGTAAAGATTTGTAAAGTTACCATTTTTATCAAGAAATCACAGAAGAGTATGCAAGAATAAGCTTTGTTTACGCAAAAGATGTTAAATTGTTATAGGAGTGTATGCAAGAATAAGCTTTGCTTTGTTTATGCAAAAGATGTTCTCTGTTTGAAAAGTCAACCTGCAACCATGGTGAACCAAGGTTCATTGCGTTTGCAGTCATTGCACGCTGAGTTGCAAAACGGCTTGTTGGGTATCGGTTCAAAACAGGTTTAGGTCAGACCAGATTTTGAGCAAAGTCAAAACAAGCCAGGCCGGACAGACCTACAGCACCTTCTAATTCCAGTATAGATATATTTTTTGTAGAAATTTACCCCTTTCAAATATGACTGCAAAACATATTGTTACGTGTATAAACAAATCTGTTTTATATAAAGCAATTTAGAAGATTTCTGCATTTGAATACACCTTGAACTAAATTTGGCCCAAAATCTTTTAAGTTTACACATTTGACCCATTTTAGATTTTTAGGTTAAAGATAACTTTACAAATTGACCCGTTTCTTTGGTACTAAAGTCTCTAGTCACACAACAGAAAAAGAATATCAATACTCAAAACTACAAACTGTTATTGTTTATACCTGAAAATGTGAACTGTTGATGCAGCATCCAATTCGCCAAAACAAAGGAACCATAACTCTTTGAAACTCACCCATATTAATCGTTTCAAGAATCTCCTCAACTTCACCCAAAAACATAACTTCCTTCTGACTATTAGTAATCGGCCAGTACTTCAACAACCCTCTAATCACAGTACTAGCCAGCTTCGGGTCCTTTTCAATAAACTGCGTAACACAATAAGACAATTGCTGAAAATAAACGCCTAAAGATTTCGGTTTATGTAGCGGAATCAAAGCCCTCCAAAGAAAGATCTTGTGTTCTTCTTTCAAAGGCAACGCAAATCCAGTAATCACACTCCCAAATATCTCCAACAACTCTGCAATCCCGTTATGCCGTTCGGTTTCAAACACAAACCTATAAAATATGTTACTTATGCTCTTTCTAATAAAGGGTCTATGCACCATGAACTTCCCATATATTCTATGCATTATCGCCTTCAAACTCTCGCGTTCACGAGGATCTTCGGATTCAAATAGATCAAGCACTCTTAATATGAACGAATGGTTAATGTACTTTTTTGCAACTTTGGCTTCAACCGAAGACGATGTTACAAATTTGAGTAATATATCGTACACGAGTTGTAAATGGGGCCAGGCGGGGTCAAACGAGGGCTCGTCGTCTTCATTCTCCCCGCTGTTACCGCGTGCAGATCGGTAATTAGGGGGGAATACTCTAAACAGATTAACAGAACACATTTTACATAACGATAAGATTGCGGGTTCGGAGAATCTTGGAGGGTTCGATGCAATGAAATCAAGAAGCTCTATTAATGTTAACCTTTTGAGGTCTTTTTCAGCTGTGTTTTTACTAGGGTCAGTGAAATCAAACACCATACAGCAAAGACTTAACTTACTGATAAAAAGTGACATTTTTTCTGAAGCTGGGGCATCTTTGAAGGGTAAAAGTGGTTCAATTCCAGCAATGACACTTGATGGGAAGACTGCAGATGATGTTCTTTTGGGTGCATTTGGTTTAGGTGATGATGAAGCAGTGGTGTTTAAGCTTGTGGTCCTTTGAATCCCACCATTATTGTTGACATCAGATGAGGGTTCTTCAAAAGACTCAGACTTTATTGGTCTTCTGGGAATCTTGTTGAGAAGCTGCTTCAACATTGTGAGATCAGAGTGATGAAAGGTTGAAATTTTTATCAAGATTTCAAGAACCCTAGAAAGAACCAGTTAAATCAGACCAGAATTCAAGAAAGATTGGAGATTTAACACCATCCCACATGCAATTTGTGGGTTCTTGAAAAATAGGGTAAAAATCAAGAAAGCTGCATCAAACCACAAGATCTGGACATTAAAGGCACAAGATCCACACCACGAATAATAAAAGTAAATAAAAATCAGATCTTGAAGAAACCCATGATGAAAAAAAAAAACTAGAATTTGATCAAGTTGTGAACAAAAATGGCAAAGTTAGGAGAGAGAATTAGAAAAGAAGAAAATGAGATAAATCTTGTGAGATTTTTTCATAAAAACAAAAACTTGAAAGCACAAGAGGCCAAAAAGCTTCAGGATTTTAACTTTTTAAGGGTTGATGAGGATTCTTTGGTTACAATGCACACACACACACACTTTGTTCCTAACAACATATACATATACATAGAAACAGACAGAAAGAAGGAGGAAGAAGGAGAATGAGGGGGGGAAATTGAAAATAAATTCAAAGGGCTCAAGATTCTATAAAGACAGAAGAAAAAGCAGAGGTAGCAAGAGCGAGCTTTTGGAGAAAATCGAGACAGATAGATAGATAGATAGATGTGAGTCTATACATCAGAGTATTAATATTATCATTTCATTTTTTAAATATTTATCTTTTAAACATCCACGATACTATAATTCTATAAATCGTCCCATCAGATTATAAACTTTTCTTAAAACGTTTGTTTTCTTTTATATAACTAAACCTTCAAAAACTCCATTGAAACTATTATAACTATATATATATATAATATGTATGTATATGTGAATGTGAGTGGTGTGTCACATAGTCCATCCTCAAGTTTGCAGGGAAGGACTTTGGTCCGTGGACTAACCTTCAAAGCGCATGACCTCCACCCCCCCCCCCCTCTTTTGTTCGTTGGTGAGCCACATTACCACAAGTCATTGCGATGTGGATGCTCTTATTTTCACCCATAGGCATCGTTAGTGCTGCTGAGATCGTATAAACGGTGTCATTGAAACACCGCGTTCCTCTTCCAATGGTCGCTAATGAAGTGGCTTTCTTGGGCTAGACCGCGAACTAGCAAGTTTTCATTTCTTTTGTACTTAAATAATATAAATAAATAGAAATTATGGGGAATGAAGTATTGCACAGGTTGAATGATAAAGTTAAAGGATAGAGGAAAAACTAAAGTAACATTGTTGTGATAAATGTTTTAGAATGATGAAAACTATAGTATAAATGTATAATGTAGTCTTAATATTATCAATTTATCATCCTATGCTCGGTGTAATATTTGTAATTTTCTTTTTAGTCGATTTCATTTCCTTTCATGTTGTTAGCAACTGGCTAGCTTTATGATAATATGTGAAGTCCTGCTGTTTAGAAAAGGTTGATATATTGAGAATTCTTTTTATCTATAGTTCAATAGATTAAAACAAAAGGTGATACTTTTTTACATATGAGAAAATAGAGTGATTTTAATTTTAATTGGCATTACCTTTTGGAATTAAAGATACTCCTGAAATTTTTTTCAGGTTATAAACGTCAAACTAAAATTTTGAAAAAGTTTTTTTTTTTCTTTTAGAAACAATCATTAGCTTGGTGTAATGACAATCTTATAACTAAATGGTTGTAATCTTACTTGAGTCATGGGAGAAATAGATGGAAAAAAATTATTGTTAAAACAATTTAGGAGTCATATAAAACTAGATTTTCATCCGGCGCAACGGTAACTGGTAAAACCTCAACATTGAAACCTGGGTGTTGGTAAAACCTGAGCGTTACGACGGTAAGTTGACGCGAATTCAGTTAGTATTGTTTACGTTATTTACGGTATAGACACCATTGGTAAAACCTTAGCGTCCAAAAAATATATATTCGTCAAATTAACGTAAAAAAAATAAATGATTTAAAACGAAGTTTATTTAGTTGGTAAATTAGGCTGTGGTAAAACCCAAGCATTGTCAGTCCCGATCATTGAGACGGTAACTGGACACTAATTCGGTCGGTTTCGCCGACGTTCGTTACGCTACCAGAGCTAAAAAGGAAAAAATATATAAAAATTGAGCATGTAAATTCGGACGTTGGTAAAACCGAGCGTTGTCGGTCCCGGACGTTGAGACCTTGAGTCTATGCGAATTTGGGTCAGTTTTCGTCACGCTCGTTATGACATCGGAATTAAAACAAACAAAAGAAAAACAAAATAATTATCATTTGACCAGGTTCCGTTATATTAGTTACGGTACCAAAACGAAAAAAAATGTATTGACAAGCAAGTGGTCCAATGACGACATAGCGGCACCAAACTTGTAATTTATATATATTAGATAGATAATAATCTTTTGGAATAATTATTGAATTTAGGGAAATTTCTAAAATCTGGTGCCTTCTAAAATTTGTGGCATGTACTCATTGTGTTACTTGCTCCGTAGAAGAGCCGTCTCTATCAAAAATTGACTAGAAGATAAGATTAAAATAATACTTAAAATTCGTTGCAGATTTACTTTAGTTTTAACGTATCTATTTTGCTGGATGAAGTTAAGAGGATTTATGTATATTTTGATAGTTCTCGTATTCACTCAAACTTGTTATCATTAGTTCATTACCGTGATTAAATTTTTATTTGTAATTTACTCTATATATCCATTATAATTAATTAATTAATTATCCAATTAACACATCCTAATACCAATTAGATGGTGGTCGATTGATAAAGACAAAACATTTAAACACCTGGGTTTAGATGGAGTGGTCTTGAATTCAAGTCCTACAGATAAATAGACAACAAAAATTAAACTTCATCGTTAAAAAAACACGTCCGGATAATATACAGCTAGCTTATTATTATTATTATTATTATTATTATTATGATTATTTATGTATTAGACTAAACAAGTTAAACCAATTTGGGTCAAAAGCACTTATCAAGACAATGAGTCAAAAACAACTTTTTCTTACATTTTTATTATCTTAAGTCTTAACCATGATCTTTAAAAAGAATGTAGTCGCATTTTGAAAATTACGCCTACTTTTCAACTACGGCTTATTATAATATACTATTTTTTTTTTTGAGTATATATTTGTGCTTAAAATGATTATAGATGTTTTTAAAAAATTCAAGCAGGAGATGAATTGCTAAGGGTTAGAAAGAAATAATTATGAATGATTATATAAAAAAACTTTTGATAAGATTTTGATTTTTGATGGAGTAGATTTGAATATTAACACTTCTAGTAAGTGCAAACTATGAAAAGTTGAAGTAAGAAAAACAGTTGTTGTATGTTATTGATATCACATGTGGGCCTTAGTGATAAATACTCTTTACAAAGTTAATAGTAAACCTTGTTCATGTTGAGAGATGACTTATTTTGACAGAATATTTTAAGAAAGGTTGAGAGAATTCAATGATTTTAAATGAACTTTCAATTTTAAATGAACTCAGTGGTTAATTAATCCACTTTATTAAATACTAGAATATAATATATGTATTTTTTCCTAACTAAAAAACCATTGTTTACAGATTTTTTTAACGTTAGGATATTATTAAAACATGGGTGAGTCTATTAAAAAGCTGAAGACAACTAAAAATAGACAAGCACATTAAAAAAAATTAAGCAAAATTACACCACCATATTCACTTCATGATAAAGTTATTTCTATTTTTCAACCAATTATATGTCTATCGCCTTAACGTCTAAGATATTAATTTTACTATTAAAAACCTCATTGCGTACTTTCCAAATACTCCAACATGTAGTGATGAAAACCACATATCTTTTTTCTGCAGGTTGTCACCATAACATGTATGCTTATGGTGGTCCAAAAGATCAATGCAAGAAAATGAGAATATTGACCTGATGTTGTACCGTACTTCATGGACTCTCCAACATGAAGAGAAAAGGTGATCCACCATTTTTGATGTATCGCTACATGAAGAGCAAAGATGTCTCGTCATCCTAAACTATTATCTAAATGATCCCATTATTAATCATAACACATAAGAATGTTATGTAGTGCATAGTAATTTCTCTTTCTTCCCTCGCTACATTTTGTCAATGTTAGATACAAATGTATTTTGGTTCTTACGATTAATATTTTAATTTTATTATGTATTAACATGTCCCTGTGGACATACTACATTACTACCACAGTAGTTTAATCTTGCCTATAGACTATAGATGTGGAAGTTACCACAAAAGAGATGAAAGAATCACATAAGTTTCTGAACAATATCATAGCAAAGCACGTAAAAAAATGACCACTAAACAACCATCATACCATCCTACAAGTTTAATGCACTAAAACAAAATATGAAATAAAAAGATATACCATCTCCTTGTTAGGATCAAGTACACATGAACAATATAAAAAGCTATAAATGACACGAGAATTTAACGTGGTTCAGTCTAACTAGACGTATGCTCATGAGTGACAACTAGGATTGTTATTTATTGAGTAATAATTTGATTACAAGTAAATGATCATATTTATTGAGAATTTAACGTGGTACAGCCTATGTTGGCTATTATAACATCTCGGATTTTTCGTATTTGTTTAAATCGATTCGAGAATGTAATTCGGATCTTTGAACTGATTAAAACTTGTATTTAACTTGGTTTAACTTATTTTATAATTCCATAACTTTCAATCATGCCAAATAATCCTTAGAAACCTTTAAAATCGCTTAAAACGGCTAAAATGGCATTTTCGGGAACTACATGGACTAATTTTGTCAGTACTTTCCTATTTTTTATTAAATTAACGAAACTTAAACTCCAAGAAATGTTATAGCTGGTCCAATTTTGTTTTCTTGGTGTCCAAGCCAAATTTTGTTAGTTATTGTACTAGATTTTCTCATTAAATAACTTATTTTGTTTCCTAATTTGTTTTTAGCATCCAAATCGCTTATTTTTGGCATAAATCGAGTAAATTAAGGTCCAAGAAAATGATTATAACAAAAATACAAGTCAATATTCATAAATTACTGATCATGTACGAAATCTACAACTTATTTCATTGATTTGGTCATTAATATCTATTTAGTTACTTAAACGAGTAAATCTTCCAAATATGGTTCGTTTTTTATATTCTTATATAAACAAGACTCATAATCTCTGCCACAAACTTTACCTAAACCCTAAGAAGCATTCTCAGCCGTCACCCCTCTCTATGCCTCATAAAATCCTTCAGTTTTTGCATTATTGTTGAAGATACAAGCTTGTTCGTTTGACTTTGCCTACGTGCGGACCTTTGACTCATCGTTTCTATTGATTCTTTCACTTTTCGGGTAAGTTGTAAATATAGAAATCATTCAAATATACGTGCTACATGCTTACTTGTGTTAATATTCATTCATTCGTATATTCGGAGGGGTCCAACGTATGCCCATGTATTGGGTGCTCATGCTATTGACTAGCCCGATTCGCTTGGCAACGGTCTACTTACTTGTTATGGTTTGATTATATTTACCGCTTTTATCACGTTATGCTTATTTTGATTGACATGCAAAACTGGTGATATTCTCACTCAACTTTATGTTGACAAACTCTGTTTTCTTCGCATATGCAGGTTGCTTGAATTGAAGTTTGGATATTTAGTCAAGACCATAGGTTTTAATGAAGACAATCTTTAAATCATGTTTATAATCATTTATTTGAATTGTTTTGTAATGTTTGTAAACTTGTGTGTATATTTGAAATAAAGTAATTAATTAGATATTGTCACTTTTATATTATGATAGTACCTTCGAGCTGTGAGCAATCGATCACGCCCCGGCATTTCCGCCTTAGGTTGGGGTGTGACAGATTGGTATCAGAGCCTCATGTTATAAGATAGGTCGTTAGAAATGGTCCTAGACATATGATTAGGAACCCTATATGTGATTATCTAAACTGCCTTGTGTGCTATTTAATTGTTTACAGCTTAATTAGATTAATTATTTTATTGTATTGTATCTTATCTATTTATTGCACATATACACAAATTCCGAGGCTATGCCTCACATTCAAAATATTTTTCTAAATCTTTTATTTTGGTAGATTATCTTTTATTGTGGGAAATTCCTTAAGAATTCCCATGTTTTGTTTTACTCCTTCACCTTGAAGCATGGGGGTATGACAAATGTCGTACAACCGTAACTTTAAGTGGTACCCGTAATCGGCTAAACGGTTGCGTGGTAAACATAACCGGCTAAACGGTTATACTTCCAAATTGTGTTTTTTTTTAGTTATTTTAAATTTATTTGATCCGTTGATTAGATATTTAGTTGGGTCGGTTAAATGCCATGTAACGCTCATGGTACGAACAGTTCCTTTGATTCGATAATTCGTTAATTAGTTGGGTTAGTTAAATGCCATGTACACGCTCATTGGCTGACCAACTCAATTGTTTATTACTCGTTATTTGAATTGGGCCAACAAATTGCCATGGAACGCTCGTGGGAGGCCAATTCACAAACTTTATGTTGCTTATTTTAGTTGGGCCATTCAAATTGCCATGAAAAGCTCATGGGAGGTCAACTCGTTTGATATGTTTGGTTATTTTATTCTTGGAAAATTTTATAAACATTATTTATTTACATAAATGTTTCAAACTTATACACATTATTTTAAATTCCGACTCGTCCTCGAGTCATCACTTGCACAAATCTATTACACTTCTCTATTGTTTCACATTGACTCATTTCCACAACTTACCCGTCATCTTATAAGGTTTCACCTTTGGTCCTTATAGAATGTCTTTCCTAGGAATCAATCATAGTAATCAACGTCGTTCACCTGCTTCTCGTGATTGCCGTTCGACTACTAAAATCGACAAGGAGTTTGCTGCTGTATTCCGTTAACCAAACGACCGCCAATCTCGACAAAACTGAAATACCTCGAACAAGGAATCTTATACTAACTCATATCTGTTAAAATATTATTTAAATAATCTTTTCTTATTTATTTCCATATTCTCAAACTATAAATTACTAAGTACATTTAAATATTTACCCTCAACTTTAAACTATAAATACTTTATTGTCTCTTGTTTTTCCTCATGTTACTTTTCACAACTTACTTTCCATTTTATAAGTCTTTATTATTAAAATTCAAATATTATAAATTTTATTGATATTCAACTAAATTTTTCATCATCCAAATTTAATTCTCATTATTAAATTAAATCTTCCATTAATTAAATTTTTACCATTAAAATTGACTTTTTGATAAATCTCCATTAAAACCCATCACTCACTTTATTTATTGATTAAGTTTGTTAATTAGTTGAAAACTAAACGCTCGATCGTATATAATACTTCAACCCCTACTTTGATTTTTGATACACCTTGAGAATCTTGAACGTTTTAAATGATAAATTCATAGTTGTTAGAATAGTCATGGTAGTTCATGAATTTCTAGCCTCGCATTTATTTTATTTTATTATATGTTTCACTTTAATTTAAAATTTGTTATTTACTTAAATTTCCATTATCGATAATTCAATTTACTTATTTCCTAATATTTATAACGATTTATGAAAAAAGGAAAAATTCACGAATTCCCAATTTAATCTAATTTAATTACCTACTTTATGTTTTATCTAAATTTTAAAGATTTAATTGGAATATGAGTATCTCGGTGATTCGGGAATATCCGCTTCCCAGTTTAGTCTATTAACATTTTAATTCAAATATATATATCTTCGCATTATCATTAATATTTAAATTATTAATTACTAACTATTATAATATTTTAGAATATCTTAATCGAATTAATCCAATCTCAAAACCACAAACTTGAAAAGCTATGACTTTATATTAATTTCTCTTTAAGTTCTCAAACTGACCAAACTCGACTTATCAAAATTTTTGTTAAATATGTTTAAACTTATACTCTCGATCTTAAGAACTTCATTCCTAAAGAATATGATCTTTAAAGATTCAACATGCTATTAACTATTTCAAGATTTGTTATAAATTAACTTTTGTGCATTTTATCGCCTGAATAAATTTTTTTTCATCAAGGTAGACTTATTAGAATCTTGTACCTATACCTCAATTCCTTAGTCTCGATTAACACGATTCATAAATAACCTTTATTTCACGAAATTTGTTTCCTTTCAATCTCCAAAAACTTTTCTTTAATATGCAAAAGATATTTTAGAACTTACATTATTTTATTAATCAAACTCAAACATTTATTAAATATCTCTTGAATTTAAAAGTTATCAAAACGTTTGCTTCTTTCAAAATGATGGTTTTAAATGTTTTATAACCCACATGATGAAACGAGTTATGCGGACCATCCGATGATAAGAGTAATTATGGTCCGGAACATAATTATTCAAGTCCTCGCATGGGAATCATAATACATACATTTGTGTGTCATGATTTAGAACCTAAGATAGCTTGGGTAACGGTACAAATGATGAGATAATAAGGACATGGTGGATACGCCGCTGGAACATCCTTTATATAAATGCTATTATCGGATTGTTATTTGAAGCGTTGCTTCAATTATTAGAAGTTATATGTTATAATATTTTCCTTAAAAGTTTAATTATTTTCAAAAATGGTAGTGTTCTAGTTTTCCTTAATTTCGGGACGAAATTCCCTAAAGTAAGGGAGACTGTAACATCTCGAATTTTTTGTATTTGTTTAAACCGATTCGAGAATGTAATTCGGATCTTTGAACTGATTAAAACTTGTATTTAACTTGGTTTAACTTATTTTATAATTCCATAACTTTCAATCATGCCAAATATTCATTAGAAACCTTTAAAATCACTTAAAACGGCTAAAAATCGCATTTTCAGAAACTATAGGGACAAATTTTGTCAATACTTTCCTATTTTTTATTAAATTAATGAAACTTAAACTCCAAGAAATGTTATAGCTGGTCCAATTTCGTTTTCTTGGTATCCAAGCCAAATTTTGTTAGTTATTGTACTATATTTTCTCATTAAATAGCTTATTTTGTTTCATAATTTGTTTTTAGCATCCAAATCGCTTATTTTTTTTGCATAAATCGAGTAAATTAAGGTCCAAGAAAATGATTATAACTAAAATACAAGTCCATATTCATAACTTACTGATCATGCACGAAATATACAACTTATTTCATTGATTTGGTCATTAGTATCTATTTAGTTACTAAAACGAGTAAATCTTCCAAATATGATTCGTTTTTGATATTCTTATATTAACAATACTCATAATCTCTGCCAAAAACTTTTCCTAAACCCTAAGAAGCATTCTCAGCCGTCACCCCTCTATATGCCTCATAAAATCTTTCGGTTTTTGCATTATTGTTGAAGATACAAGCTTGTTCGTTTGACTTTGCTTACGTGCAGACCTTTGACTCATCATTTCTGTTGATTCTTTCACTTTCTGGGTAAGTTGTAAATATAGAAATCATTCATATATATTCCCTAGTCAAAAACCTTCAATCAATTTCGGTGGTTGAAGGGCGTTGACTGGTCAAATCGTTTAAAACTCGTTAAAGGACAAAATAGTCAACTAGTTTGATTTAACATTTTCTCATACTTCTGGTCGGATTCAACGTTAGGTCCAGAAGACTTTTATTCTCTTAACGAAATTCTAAGGCTACTGACCAAAACCCGACTTCTGAATCGCTGTTCGGATTCTGGTCAGTACTAGCTCGCTTAAATCTTAAAACAAACATAACTTAAATTCTAAACGTCCGTTTGGATTGATTCCAGCGACAACAAGTTTGTTTTTACTTATATTATCATAACTAAAAATTCCAGATTTTGAATTATTTATATCGTTTGACGTGTAGTGGACAACTCGCTTATTCGTATTTATATTCGTTTGTCGTTAATCTAAGGTGAGTTTTATCATTCCCCTATTTTACCACTTTTTCTAAAAATTTTGGGGACATATGCATACCTATCTGTATTTTGTACTATATATATATATATATATATATATATATATTCAAACAAATGCATACGTATAATTGTGAGTGACTTAATCAAATATACGTGCTACATGCTTACTTGTGTTAATATTCATTCATTCGTATATTCGGAGGGGTCCAACGTATTCCCATGTATTGGGTGCTCATGCTATTGACCAACGCCCGATTCGCTTGGCAACGGTCTACTTACTTGTTATGGTTTGATTATATTTACCACTTTTATCACGTTATGCTTATTTTGATTGACATGCAAAACTGGTGATATTCTCACTCAACTTTATGTTGACAAACTCTGTTTTCTATGCATATGTAGGTTGTTTGAATTGGAGTTTGGATATTTAGTCAAGACCATAGGTTTTAATGAAGACAATCTTTAAATCATGCTTATAATCATTTATTTGAATTGTTTTGTAATGTTTGTAAACTTGTGTGTAGATTTAAAATAAAATAATTAATTAGATATTGTCACTTTTATATTATGATAGTATCTTCGAGCTGTGAGCATTCGATCATGCCCCGGCATTTCCGCCTTAGGTTGGGGTGTGACAGTTATGGATAGCCGACTGGACCCTAGTCTTCCCAAGAGAAGCAGGCAAAAGGACTTCAAGCATAGCACGCTTATCATATATTAGAATAACT
The DNA here is from genome assembly GCF_021521415.1 of Bidens hawaiensis. Classification (NCBI taxonomy): domain Eukaryota; kingdom Viridiplantae; phylum Streptophyta; class Magnoliopsida; order Asterales; family Asteraceae; genus Bidens; species Bidens hawaiensis. The sequence continues at coordinate 127,443 of NW_027505923.1, read as the reverse complement.
CTTAGATTATGGTATTAGTTGAGTAGTTTATGTATCATAATATCAGTCGGTTCGTGTTTCATACTGATAGATGATATATTAATGTTTAATTATGATATCGTTGGCCTAGGTAAAAATTATTTATGAAACAATGTCACATTGATATGTTGAACTTAAACGTGTTGTATCGACTTGTTAACTCATTTAACTGATTAGTTAAATGTGTTATGTGTATTACACATAGGTTAGGCATGTTGAACTTGTCAAGACGTGGTGTTATTCATGTTGATCCTTTTATAAGCCCAACCCATTTACCAAAAACCCTAGCTCATATAACTTCATATCTAGTAATGTCAAGCCAGTGTTGAAGAGGTAGGGTCTTAAACCCACCTAATAAGCAATAGAGGCTTCCGCAGGCTGAATAGTCAGGCGCCCAATACAAAGTACAAAGGCGCCGAAAAGCATTCTACTAAGCGCCAAACATTCCATGGCGTCTCGTTAAGAGTGACACCGAGGATCTTCCTTGGTATAAAATGAAGTATCTTATTGAAAGGACGCGCAACCATTGAGGAAATGACAACACATTGACAATAGTACTACATAGCACAGATGTCACAATCAGTCAACTACTTTACCCACCAACTTCCCTGAAGCACGTGCAGGTGACCCACACATTCTCTCCTCCCATCCAGCTATAAATACCACCAAACCTCCAACAGTAAAGAGATTTGGACTCCTTCGCGAGAACACTTGTGACACCCCCAACCTAAGGCGGAAATGCCGGGGCGTGAGTCGATTGTTCACATCTCGAAGATACTATCATAAATAAAATATGGCAATATCTATTAAGTTAATTATTTCCAAATATAGTGCACAAATATTCAAAACACAAATAAGTAATTTAATACAAGTAATACAATCAAGATTTAAATAATAATTGTCTTCATTAAAACCCTAAGGTCTTTCTAAGTGTTCATACTTTAAACTTCAATTCAATGGCAACCCGCATATGCGTAGAAAACATAGTTTATCAACAACACATGTTGAGTGAGTTTATCACCAGCTTTTGCAATGATATAGTATTAATATAATAAATAAAAGAAATAAGCAAAACGTAATAAATGCGATAAATAAATCAAACCATGAGCAAATAAGTTGTCAATTAACCCTCATTGCCAAGCGAATCGGGCACCGGCAAATCAACCATGAGCAAATAATAAGACCGTTGCCAAGCGAATCGGGCGTGAGTTAATAATATGAGCACCTTATACAAGGGAATACGCTGGAACTCTCCGAAATACCAATGCGCACATAAACAAGTAAGCACGTAACAAGTATATTTGATCAATCACACACAATTACACGTTTGCTATTTTTGAGATATAGATATATTATGAAATACAAATAATACGCATATGTCCCCAAAACGTTTAGAAAACTTAGTAAAATAGGGGAATAATAAAACTCACCTTAGATGAAAGGCAAGTGATTAATAAATATGATAAACGAACTACGTTTTAAATGAGTCATCCACTAGCGCGTCGAACGAGATAATAACCAGAACTGGAAACTTTGTGATATGATAATATAAGTAAAAAAGAACTTAATGCCGCTGGAATCAATCCATACGAATGTTTAGAACTCCGGTTATGTTAAATTAAAGATTTAAGCGAGCTGGTACTAAGCAGAATCCGAACAGTGATTCGGAAGTCGGATTTTAGCCAGTAGCCTTAAAATTTCGTTACGAGAATAAAAGTCTTCTGGACCGAACATTGGTTCTAAACAGAAGTATGAGAAAATGAAAAGTCAAACTTGTTGACTATTACGCCCTTAAACGGATTTTAGTCAAATTGACCCATCAATACCCCTCAATCTCATAAATTGATTGAGGTTTATTAACAAGTGAATGATAATGATAACTTTATAGAAAACAACTTACTTGGATAATACTTGAATTGATGAGAAACGGAAACGGTTAAGAATACTAGAAAGTCAAACACGAACATTTATAATTTGAGTAATAGGGCAAAAAGGGAAGAGAAAACGAGGGCTATATGAAATGAAGTCTGAGGGATGTATAATTAGGGTTTTAGGAAAGTTCGTGGCAGAAGAAATAAGTCTTGTTTATATAGAATACACAAAAACAAACCATATTTAGTTAGTTTACTCGTTTAAGAAATCGAATCAAGTTTTAATGACCAAATCAACATTATATGCAATAAAATTCGTTCGTGAGGAAGGGGTAATGTATATGGACATGTATTTAGTCTATGTGAGATTTCTTAGGGCTTAAAACACTCGATATAGTCAAAAAATAAACGATTTTGTACCAAAAATGAACTAGGAAACAAAATAATCAATTAATGACAAAATCAGGTATAATAACACAGAGAGATTTCGGTTTGGACAATACTAAAACAAAATTGAACCTGCTATAACATTTCTTAGAGTTTAAGTTTTGTTAATTTTATCGAAAATAGGAAAGAATTGGCAAAATTAGTCTATGTAGTTCCTGAAAATGAGATTTTTAGCCGTTTTTAAGCGATTTTAAAGGTTGTTAAGGACTATTTGGCATGATTAAAAGTTATGAAATTATAAATAAGTTAAACCAAGTTAAAAACCAATAAATACAAGTTGTAAATAGTTTGAAAGATCCACATTACATTCTCGAATCGGTTTAAACAAATACGAAAAATCCGAGATGTTACAACACTCACCAGTGCTCCGTGATAATTTGTATTTAATATATATTCAGACTCTTATGCTGATTCTCACGCTAAAGGGTGGTTACGAAAAGCCCCCTCCCCTCCTTCTCGTAACGAGCTCACGGTGTTCTGTTTTGTAGGTAAAGCCATTTATATCTGCTGGATTATACTCAACCCCCGTAGGAAAGACTAAACGTTAACCTAAGGGCTAAGTTTTTAAGACGGGGGTTAATCTAGTGTTTCTTCAAGTGTGTTGTGTCAAAGTTTTCTTCATTGTTATGAGATTTGTGAGTTGAGCTATGCGATAAAGGTGGTAAAACGGGCTTTCACATTTTACCCTCAATAGAGCATGTTAAGGGAGGTGTGACTTAAATGGGCAAATTAATCAGTAGCCAATTATTATTATTATTGTTGTTGTTGTTTTTATAATTATTATTTAACTAATAAATTATTTCTAATTAAATAATATAAAATTTTAAATAGTACCTAAAATTTTTAAAAAATTGACAAGAAACACTAAAAATGACTGAAAATAACAATAATAAAATATAACATAAAAGTTCATAAATAAACCCGACAAACAAACATATGGGGGGGGGGGGGTTTATAGTTTTCTTTAAATTACTTATTGATGTTTACATTTTATATATGGAATAACACTTTTCGTGTGTGCTAATAAATAAAAAAAAGAAGTATGTAAAGAGTTTAGAGAAAGAAATACATAACTGATTTATAAAGGTTCAAGTGGATGTTAACTAATAACTAACCCGCTCTAGTCTTCTCCTAGACCATTTGATCAAGAGTTTTCTTTACTATACATCTCCTTAAACGATAAGGATCGCCACTATAACGTTTCACTATTCAAAGAAAGTAATCATATTCTTCACCAGTCACACCAAGTAACTAGCCTCACACTTCTTCACCAATTCAAAATAGTGAGCACCTTATTCAACATAATATATCAATATAGTAATCTTTACACTTTTTTTAATATCTCATAATATCAAAATAATGAGTCTTCACAACACCATGTTAAGATAGAGTATCCTCACAACTCTTTTAATATTTACTATGTCAAAATAGTGAATTTTATGAAAGGAAAAAAAAACTTGAAGTTCACACTGTACTTCCCCTTTTTTCTTTATCTTATAATTCTTCACACTTTCTTTTCTTGGCCTTTGATCTATTCACATGATATATGGTAATATGAAAGGATTAAAAGGATCTCTTTGATATGTATTTGTTTGTGTTTCTAAAAAACAAAAGGGTGAGTTCAAAGTATGGAATGAGTTTGATATTTAAAGACAAGATTGAACATAGTTATGACAATATTCTGTCTACTCCACGGTCAATTGTCACGGTCCCTTCAATCGTCTGTACAACTGAATTATTATGTAGTGAGCTTTTGACAAACGAGATTCGAACCATGAGCTATCTAGACAACTCAATTTATGACTTTTGTACAACAAAAACACCTCCATTACAGATGCTCTTATAATCATTTGATTTGGTCAAAATACACGAAAAAGCTAATTATGCACTCTTATATTTCATATTGTATGACGAATGCATACAATTGTCTGCTTCTAGATGACTACGCGCTACGAATTAGTGTGGTTATAACCACACGAGTCCTTGTAACTTTTAGGTAGCGTTTGGTATGCAGGAATGAAGGGCGGAATGGAATGATCCATTGTGAGGGAATGGAGAAAAGTGTGTCTGGTTGATCAAAGGAATGGAATGACTCATTACCTAGTCCATTCCATTCCTTCTAAAACACCCCCATTTCATTCCATCCATACCCCATGCTTTTTTTTTCATTTCATTCCCTCTTTCACCCTACATCACCTTCACCACCCTTCCACCACCATCAACACCCACCACCAACCACCACCGCCGCCACCAACCACCACCATTACCGTCCACCGCCGCCGTTACCGCCACCATCGCCACCAACCATTGCCATCACTGCCAGGTGCCCACCACCGCCACCCGCCCGCCGCCACCATCAGCCATCGCCACCGCCCTCACCACCACCACCCGCCACCCACTACCCATCGTCACCGCTACCCACCACTGTCGCCCATCACCGCCTGCCACCTCCACCATTACCCGCCACTACCCACCCCCAACGAACACCACCGCCCACCTCCAACTACTATTATTGTCACACCCCCGACCAAAGGCGGCGGAACATGCCGAGGTGTAACGATTGTCCATAAGCACATGACACTAATTAAAGTGATAGTATTTAATAAACTCATTTCATTTCACAACATCGAAAATGTCACGTAACAATTATCCATAAAATAACCATAAACAAGATATCACAAAATATGGCAAATTGATATTGTTCATTTTTACTAATATCCTAAGGTCTTTGATGTCGTTTTCTTCACAATCATAAATCAACCAAGATGCAAACCTGCAACATTTCATAAAATAAAGTTTGTCAACACAAAGGTTGGTGAGCAATTCATAAGTTTAATCATATTAGTATATAATAAAGATAGCCACAAAACTTGCATACGAAACGATAAATAAAAGTGGTAATTTGGATAAATAGATATCGCTAAACACATTAGCGACACCTAGCTATAAGGGGATGCCAAATAGTCTAGGATTTTATAGTTATCGTTAATTGCATTACGTTAACGACACCTTGCTATAAGGGGATGCCAAATAGTCTAGGATTTTATAGTTCCACCAACCAAAAGCGATAAACACATAGGCATATAAGCATAGAACACCAAATCGAGCAATTATTTAGGTAAAGTATACAACTACGTTTGTGGTTTAAGATTCAAATATAAAGCATTTTGTTGAATAAGTATGAAATGTCACCCCCAAAATAAAAGATGGAAAATGGGGTATGAAGTACTCACCTTCAAGTAGTAAACTTGAAAGATGATAATTTGAAGATTTGTCGGAACGACGAGTTTAACGCACAATGCCTAAAAAGAAAAGAAGTCTTGAATTTAGAAAGGTTGTCTTGAAGGTCTTTAAACAAAATAAATGTTGAGAAATGTAAATAATTAAAGTTCAAGGTTTAAAATGTGACTATTTAAGAATTTATAATAATAACCCTTTAAAAATGTAAGTTTGCTCGAAACCGGGTTAAAGTATCTAACTTTAATATTTACTCAACCTATGTTGAGTAATAAGGTGGGTAAAATGCAAGAATGCAAATCCCTTTGGAATAAAGATACTAAAACTGGTTTTTTTTATCGAGTGTTCGGGTTGTCGGTCCAAACTTTGTTATGAGATCAAATTGGATCCAACATTTCCAAGTACTTAAGAAAATATTTAAAAATCAATTTGTAACTATTTTTAAAGAAATATACAAGTCTTGATGGCTAAAAAAAACACACTTGTGTGTCTTAAGCGAGCAAGAATCGGTTTGGTTCGGTTTCCATCTCACAACAAGTTCATAGATGGTTTCCACATGTCCAAACACTAAATAACTTGTATAATAATGTACAAATAAAAAAAATACCAAAAGTTAACAATAAAGTCTTTAAACAAAAGTTCGGTTTTCGGTTCGAATCGTGTTTCGGGTTAAGACCGAGGTAAGATTCTACAAACCCATAACCATAGAATTTGTAAAAATGATTTTAGAAACTTAGATCTAACACTAAGTATGTTTAAACAAACAAAACTAGTAACAAAGTTCGGTTTACGGTTTAGAGCTATTTACGGTTAAACCGAAGCATAGACTCTTAAAAACCCATAACCATGGAACTTGTAAACATGACCAACAAACTAAAATAAGCAAGATTAATATGTATGAACAAGTTATATAGATGTATATATATCAAGGACACGAAGTCCTCCATGAAGTCTTACCTTATGGGGTCCGAAACCTCACCGACCGGAATCAGAGAAATAACTACCAAAGGGAAACAAGGGGTGTATATTATATATATGTTGCACAACCATAAACAAGTATTAATAAGGCTACATAAACTAATTAAGATGAAAAACCAAAATCCTTCAAGAACACTTAAGAAGATAACCTTGAATCTTTGATGTTTGAGAGAGTTTTTTTTTTTTTGAGTTGTAGCAAGGGAAAATGAAGAGGAAAGGTGGTTTATATATAGGGTAATGTTGGTGGTCAAATATGGGTGTGAGACACAAGAGTTTTCATGCAAAATGGATCAAGACAAAAACACAAAACAACAAAAAAATAAATAAATAAATAATAAATAAATAAAAATACAAATAAAAATAGGATGTTTTCAAGACCCAACAAGTGTGAAACAATATTGTAACATAAATCCATCATTTTGATTATAACATAAGCTTCGGTTTACAAATCGGGTCGGTTTACATAATAAACAAATACAAAAACGAATACAAACAAGACCCGAAATTGACGAATGTCACAATTATCTCCCGTCACCCACCACCAACTACCATCACCGCCCATCAATGTCACGACCGCCACCTACCTCCCACCACCACTCCGCTCACTACCATTTTAATTTTAATTTTTTTTTTTTTTTTCCTATCTACCAAACAACACAAAGTAATCATTAATTTCATTCCCATATGGTAACCAAACATCTCATTGGAATGGTAATAAATCTTTCCATTCCTTTGTCCATTCCATTACCACGTTCATTCCATTCCTTCGTCCATTTCATTACCTTATACCAAACAGACCCCGGGTGATTTTTATGATTTTCTTTCTACGATTTCTATGTTTAAACCCTCATTTATTAAACAAAATTCGAAACATAACACGTGTTCAAATATATTTTACTTGAATAAACCATACTATTATCATTCCAACAATTATATTATTTCACACTTTTAACCTAACTAATTCTTACTTGTTTAAGAAAAGTATGCATATTACTCTAACCTTATATGAACCTAACTAGACTCTTTTATATGAACAAAATAGTATCCATCATCTTCCTGGTAAAGACTTGAGTCAAGAGGATATCATCATATCATGGATTCATCATGATGATATTATTATTATTCCTATTCCTTTCTTTGATTTGCAGTCACACCCACTCTCAATTCCAATTCCGTCGATTCAATTCCCCCAAATTCCAGTAAAACATGAGCTTGTTGGGTTCACCTGTTTTCGCTCTAAATTGGCATAATGCATCTTATCCCTCATCTGGGTATTGTAAATCTGGTAAAAAGATTGTTACTTGGAGACCACTCTGTTGCAGTATAGCTCCACAGAATTTAAAGCATGCTGATGAATATCATTCCTCCAAATTCCAAGTATGAATTTGTTATTATCAGTTCCACTTTGTTGTATGCTTAATTTCATGATTTATAGAGAGATAATTTATTGTTTGTTTCCAACGGGTCATGAATAGTAATGTTATGAATCCACGATCTATGAAAGTTATTTTTAAACGACTTAGTTTAGTTATTCAAAAAGGGCTAGCGGTGCAGCTTGTTGCCCGATTGCCTTCTGTATCGATCTATGCAGTCGATATCGCCGATATATCGCAGATATCATTGATATATCAGTTTTCGGTCCATGGGCGATACATCAGTCAGAATGTCGGTTCAGAATATTGGTACCGATAATATCAACGATATTGACCGATATTGGACTAATATTTGACCGATATTCCCGATATCAGTGTTTTAAGTCTTAATTATCAACTTTTAGTGTTCAATGCTAATGTTTTAAGTTTTAATCAATTCTTACTTGCTACGATTGTTAGTGTTTTGCAATTTGCAAAAGGTGAATTTGTTAATGGTAGGAGACTGTACTGAATTATTAGTGTTAAATTGCTATATATATGAATTTTACATTATATTAAAATTGCCGATATCCCACCGATATCTCACTGCGATAACCGATATCCGACATTAACTGCTTAGGTGTCGATGGAAACACACTTTTTTTATGAAATATATAATTTCGAGTTTGATTCGAATTTAATTGATTGCAGGCCATAGTTAATCACTCTATGGTTTTATGCAGATATTAACCGGCTAATTTATGGTAGGTGGTGGTGACATTGCTTATTCTTGCTTGTTGATTATTCTGTGTGTATACACATTTGGGGATTGTTGGATGCAAAATACTAACTTTATGATTCTTTGTGATAGGATTCTTCTGTGAATTTGTTTGATTCTATGATTCGTTAGAGATTTATTGCGATAATTCTGTGTTTGTTTCCATACCAGTCTTGAGTTTACCGAATAATATATATAAATTGATTACAAGTGATAGTTAAATCATTCTATGGTTTTATGCTGATATTGCTTATTCGTGCGTGCTGATATTCTGTTTGAATCGAAATATGGGGATTATTAGATGCAAAAAGCTAACTTTTTGATTATTTGTGAAGGATTCTTCTGTGAATTTGTTTACAGAAGACTCTGAGGATACAGATGTGCTTATCGAGTGTAAAGATGTTTACAAGTCATTTGGGGAGAAACACATCTTAAGAGGAGTAAATTTTAAGGTAAAACTCTAAATTTATGCATAAATGGATTGCTTATCCTTTTCTATGCTGTAATTTCTTAGCTTTTGTATTATATTTTGGTATAACTTGTTAGATTAAGGATGGAGAAGCAGTTGGAATAATCGGGCCTTCTGGGACCGGAAAATCTACCATTTTAAAGATTATTGCAGGGCTCCTTACTCCAGATAAGGTGTGTGACTTGTGTTTTGGAACAGTCATCTAACCGTGTTGACTTTTTAGTTATAAGCTGGTTTTGCATTTGACCAGGGTGATGTTTACATTCGAGGACGAAGAAGGCATGGATTAATAAGTGACGATGTTATGTCTGGTCTTCGAATTGGCCTGGTGACTTGTCCTCCACCTATTAAACAGTTTTGTGAATATTTTTTTGCTGTTTTTCTTGGTAATAACATAGTTATTGTTTTTCAATAATCAGGTGTTTCAAAGTGCAGCACTATTTGATTCTTTAACGGTTCGGGAGAATGTTGGTTTCCTCTTGTAAGTTGTTTGTATTAATATTAATAATACTTGTTTCGCGTTTCTTATTTGTAATTTCTTCTTTGAATTTAATAGATACGAGCATTCAAGAATGCCCGAGGATAAAATTAAAGAACTTGTTGCAGAAACATTAGCTGCAGTTGGACTAAAGGTGAGTTAAAAGACAATATCATTAGAAATAAAAACTTGTAATTTGAACCTTTTTTGTGTTGATTTTTATGATTTTTGTGGCAGGACGTTGAGGATAGGATGCCATCGGAGTTATCTGGAGGAATGAAAAAACGAGTCGCTTTAGCACGATCTATAATATACGATACAACGAATAATACAATTGAACCCGAGGTATATTATATATAACAGTTCTTTTTGAAAATAAATTTTTGGGTAGTAATAGCTATGTTGTGACAGGTACTTTTGTATGATGAACCGACAGCGGGACTTGATCCAATTGCATCTACTGTAGTCGAAGATTTGATCCGGTCCGTTCACTGCAAAGGTGAAGATGCAGTCGGGAAACCTGGAAAGATTGCATCTTATGTGGTGGTGACCCATCAACACAGTACCATTAGAAGAGCTGTTGACAGGTATTATAGTTATGTCTTATAAACGAATAACATAATGTGTAATGTTTGTTAATGGTATTGCGTTTTCAGGCTGGTGTTTCTTCATGAAGGAAAGGTTGTATGGGAAGGAATGACTCATGAATTCACTTCGTCTACGAATCCAATTGTTCAGCAGGTAATTATGTCGATATAATATGACTAAAATCTTTATTATGATGCTGATAATTTGTTGTGTGGTTACCAGTTTGCTTCTGGGAATTTGGATGGACCTATTAGGTACTGAGCTCAAACGCAAAGATCATCGACGTTACATACTTTTTTTATTGACCTTTGGAGAAAGAGAAACTTCGAAGAATGAAGAAATCTCAACGGATCTGTAAACGGGTCAGAATCTAGACCCGAGTAGACATCCATGTGACCAGAAACCGAGCTTTTACACACATGTTATGAGGGTTCAGTGAGGACATTCTTTATATGCAGTTTACGCATCCCTAATAGGTTTGGGATATAGTTTATTCTTTTTTTTGGTGGTTTAATATAGTTAGATCCATGTGAACATATCTTTTTAAAAAGTAATACACTTATGGGATGTAAATCTTGACCAAAACTTTGATCTTAGAATAAGCTATTAGTTATTGTTAACAATGTGTTGCTGGTAAAATCGCTCGACTTCCACAACGCTTTCTAACGTGGTGAAATTTGGTACATTTTACGGATTACCAAGTTACAAATGATATGCTAGTTTTTTTTTTTACTTTTTATATTTATAAGCTGTCATGGACTATATTTGTTTGTGTAAAGTTATTAAATTAACTTAGCTCTGCAAAAATGTCCATGGAAGGGCTTTCATGATACCTGCTGCAAAATGCCCAGACAAGAATATGCCTCATGTTTTTACTAATTGTTTGCATATTTTTCATGCAATATTTGTTTTGTTTGTTGGTGAGACACTCTGCTGCAGAATAAATATGCTAAAGTTGTTCTTTTTATTTATTAACAGTTATGGTAATTTTCATGAAAACTGTGGGCAAGATAAGATGCTTTTAAGTTAGAAAAGTAAAAAAAAAAAAAAAGACAAGTCAAGGTGTGTTTCTGTGTGTAGCTGTTCAAAAGGATATACAAATATCCATGTCACTTGATAAACATTTTAATAGAATAGTTGCAAAACTTTTATTAATATTTGGTGTTACTTTTTTCCTTTTTACATATTTTTCATAGGGAAGATACAAAACATCTTCTGGACAAAAAACTGAAAATTTTTGAATGATCTAGCATCTAGAAATGAAGAGAACATAATAGGGATGTTTGCGGTTTAGTTTGGTCGATTATGAAAAAAAAAAATCTATAATGAATCGGTAACTATGGTTTGTGAGAAACAACACAGAGCAAATTAGTTTGACTTCAATGGGGTGGGGTGGGGTGGGGTGGGTGGGGTGGGGTGGGGTGATAGTGGAGATGATCGGTTTGGCGTTGTGGTGGTGTAGGGAGGAGTCATGGAGTGATGGATAAAGAAAGAAGAGCAACGATTTGAGTACGGAGAGATGGAGGAAAAAGTAGGTGAATGGGTTCATATAATTTTATTATCAATAGTCTTGTAATAAAATACTATATTTTTTAATATAATATCAAAGGATATAAACGAGTTGAACCGTTTTCCCCTAATACCACCTCATTATAAACGAGATTTTTAAAGCTCACACTAAACTCGTTTGTTATTGTTAAAGCTTTAATTTTATATTTTACACATCTATTTAACTTTATCATAACTATACATGCAATCATATATATTATGTAAATATATATTTATCATACAAATAGAAAGTACTATACTTATATAGATAACAAATTCGTTTAGAACAAGTCAAGCTCATTATATGAAGCTCGAGTTTAGACCAACATTAAGTTAGCTTCAAATTAGACTCGACCGACTCTATTCATTACTTTAACAAGTTTTCTCGACCACTACAAGAAGATTTTTCTAGTTTACACCCACGCAGTATCAAACAAAGTAAATGAAGCTTGTAGCCAAGTTGTACAAGTCACTCTCAAGCAGTGGAACTGCGAGGGTATAAATTACATTGTGGTTCAAAATGATGTTTTTTTAACGACCAACAAACAGAGAATTGCCCAGATACTTCATCCAGGGTGACTCAATAACAAAAGTCTACCGTCAGCTAGCCTTTAAGCGTTTTAAAGTTATCTCTTCTACTTTGTGATTTTGCCCTTTGAAGGAAAATAAAATAAAATAAAAATGAAATAAAAGATTGGTCTAGCACTCTAGCCGACTAGCCCTATGTATATATGTTGCTATAGTTATCCTTTTCGCCCTATATATATATAAAAAAACAAACAAACGGGCGAAGAAAAGCTTTTTATTATTTATTCATTCGGTGTTGTTCTAGGGTTTCAGTTTTCTTCAGCAAATTTGTGTTCTGCAGCTCTCAACTCAATCACCAGCGTGTTAGGTAATCCTTTTTTATTTCTTATGCCCTAATTTCTTCGTCGATTTGTTTTTTTGCCGATTCATGATTGAAACTTAGGGCTAATTAATTCAATTTGACGGTTTTTTTATGCGGCTATATATATATATATATATGTATGTATGTTTCGAAAGCTATTGCTTCATACATCGTGTGCTTTGGTTTTTAAAAATTAGGGTTTGTTGTATGAGATTTGATATTCGATGTACGATTAGGTCGTCGTTCTGTTGTATTTGAGCTTTGATGATTGAAATTATTGTGGGGATTTCGTTGAAGGATGTTTTAATTTGTTTGTATGATTATCGCATATATGTATTTATCATTGTGATGGGAAAAAAGGTGGTCGCTTTATCTGCGTCAATGATGATGAACGGGTAAGGTGTGGCCTAATCTCTGAAAGTTGTTACTGTTTCAGCCGGTTTGGTTCACCGTATTTTGCTGGTTTTCTTCTCTTGGTGTTGTTCAAGCCTGAAATCGAAGGGCTTTATTGCTGGAAATTGATGTAGGAACCTTTACTTGAGGTTCTACATTTTATACTAGTTCAGGGTGTCATTCATGTAACTGTAGGTCACTGTTTGGTTCGAGTCTTTCATTTTGTAAGCAGAATTAGGAACCTTTTTTTTTTCTTTTCTTTTTGTAATTGTTGTGTGGTTCTATAATGTTATGTCGCGGTCGTCATCATCATGTATCGGCCATCGTTCTATATGCTCAAGGAGTGTAAGACCAAGCGGATGTTTGATCACTGACAATTATTAAAGCAGTTGACAGCAGCTTTTGGTGGATAAATTTCGACTCAATAACTGGACGAGGTTATAACCTTTAATGGCTTCCAACACCCCTCAAGGCCTAAAGAACATTTAAAATGATAACTCTTGTTAGCAATGTATTGTTTTGGCACTTGATATCTGAGCAGACTTCCTCCAATGCTCATGGGAATCAAATGCACAGTTGGATGGATTTTTAAAACTAGAGTTTAGTATTTATTAGCAACAACTTAAACAAGGAGAAACTCTGCAAATAAAGATTATGACAGGCAATAATTTTATCAAATGAAGAAATTGATGTTTCTTGTTACTGGGTATAAAAAAAATATGATTTTGCATGATCCAGAATAAAATTTTAATCACAAGCAGTTGAGATGCATAATGAGTTGTTACCATTCATATTCCAACTCAGGAATTTCTTAAAATACATCTTTGATGCCACTTTAATGTTTTGTCAAGATAAGATGCTGTTAATAATGTTTTCCCACAAAACAATAGACACATTTTATTTATTTTTTTTGGAAAAGGGGAAAGATCAAGTAGTTTAAACAATACATTGCCAACATTTTATCATGCTAACATTCATGGTTAGGCAAAAAGGCCAGTCCTAAGTGTATGCAAAGTAAAGGGTAGGCATGAGATGGATCTTCCTTCCAGAAGCTTCTTTAGCGACTGTTTTTTAATGATCAACATTGGATGAGAAGTTTACAAATTAAATCTTTAGGAATTACTTTATGGTAGTTTGTTGTGTTGATTACTTTGACTAGGAACTAGTTAATGGTAGTTTGCTGTGTTGATGGGTTTGACATGAAACAAGATATGTGTAATCACAATTGTTAGTGGGCTGTCTGCAGTTGGTAATTATGATATATTGCTATTTGTCAGTTTGTCTACAAAGTTGTTATTAACCGTTTTCTGTACATGTGATCTATGCATGAAAACTGCATCATGTTTCTTTGTATGCTTGTTTATATCCTTGTTTTGCCTGTGTGTTTCAAAACCTGTTCAGTGAGTGCTCATATGCTCTTGATTTGTTTGATTGCAGACTGCTATTTTGGAACTTGATGGCATGCTTTAGGTAGCATGTTAAATAACTCTATTTCACATCCATCAGTAATATCTAGCTGGCAAATGGAACCTGTGTGGAATAACGTAGGTTCACCTAAACCATTAATACCTACAAAACGCAAGGCGGCAACTGAACCTCTGTCTCCTGGTGTTGTAGAAAAACGGGCGGGTCAAAATGAGCCGAATGTCAATAGAAGACCAACACCGTTGCAGCCGGTGCTCAGTAAATCCGGGTCTCAGCGTGCCCTGACGCCAAAGAATAAAGCTGCAAATCATGTAGGCTCGTTCAAGACTCAAAGTGGATCGTTTGAAGCAGTAAGATCCAAAATGAGGGAAACATTAGCTGCTGCATTATCCGTTGGCATTCAAAATCAAGAAAAACCTTCTAACGAGCAAAATAATTGTCCATATGAAGCAGCTAAAGCTCATGAGGATATTCAGCCGGATGGATCTACTACTACTACTACTACTACTGCGGAAGGGCAAAATGGGAAACTTGATGGGCCAGAACCTCAGTACAACTATGTCATGCCTGATGCAGATGGTTCATTTGGAGACACTTTCTTTGCCAAAGATGAACTTTTGCAGGGAAATGGGCTTTCTTGGGCCTGGGATATGGAGATAACCGAGCCAAAGGAAGTCAACGAGGTCCAACAAGGTCAAAGTGATGATATAAACGCTAGTGAAACTAATGTTAAATCTCCTGAAGAATTAGCTTCTGGAATTGAAGCAGAGCTGTTTAAGTTATTTGGAGGGGTGAATAAGAAGTATAAAGAAAAAGGTAGATCTTTAATGTTTAATTTAAAAGACCCTAATAATCCCGACCTTAGAGAAAAGGTTTTATCTGGTGCCATATCTCCTGAAAGATTATGTTCAATGACACCTGAAGAACTTGCTTCTAAAGAACTTTCTGAATGGCGAATGGCAAAAGCCGAAGAACATGATAAGATGATAGTTTTACCAGAATCTGATGTTGATATAAGACGGTTAGTTAAAAAAACTCACAAAGGTGAGTATCAAGTTGAGGTCGAACAAGATGATGCTGTTTCGGTTGAGGTTTCCGTGGGGTCCACTTCGTTTACTCAGTTTCAACCAAAAAAGAAGAAAACTGAACAGGAAGTGAAAGAAAAAGAAGTTGCTGATGCGGACAAGGGTAAATTAGAAAGTCTTACCATTCCTGCAGATGGGACTGATTTCATGCAAGAACTAATTGTGGATGAATTTAAAGATGAGGAATTTTTACCCCCAATTGTGTCATTAGATGAGTTTATGGAATCCCTTGATTCTGAGCCTCCGTTTGAGAATTTGCCTGTAGAGGCTAAGGAGTCAGAACCGGACAACTCAGAAACTGTTGTTAAAACTGATAATGAAAAGGTGTCATCTGAACCCGCTTCCCCAGGTAGCGTCGACCAACTGAAAGCAAAGTCAAATAAGGCGGTTGTGAAAGCTAGTGAAACTTCTGTAGAAAGAAAAACTATTTCTGCTTCTAGTGCGGTTATCGGTGAATATGTATGGGAAGGTGAACTACAGCTCACGGTTTCATCATCCCTATCAGCCATTGGCCTGTTCAGAAGGTATACTATACACAATATTTATTATTATTTTATATAATGGTTTGTTTTTGACATGCATTTCTGCTTCTAGTGGTGAGAAAACATCAACAAAGGAATGGCCCGGTGCTATTGAGATCAAGGGCCGAGTGAGACTTGATGCATTTGAGAAGTTTCTCCTAGAACTTCCCATGTCAAGAACCCGTGCAGTCATGGTAATTTTAGTCCGCTTCTGTTAGACCAACCAAATTAGCCAGTATTAGTTAATGAAATTAAAAATTGAATCTTTTGTGAAATACCATTCTTTTGCAGGTTCTACATTTTGTTTTAAAAGATTCTTCTTCTGAGACTCACCTTGCAATGCTTTCTGAGGTGAGTCTAATAATGAGTGTGTTTCATATGGTATATATTTTGATTATAATATTGGTGGTTTTGATGAATTTTTTAATATATAATTGTTTAGGCTGTGGATTCGTATATAGCAGATGAGCGGTTAGGATTTGGCGAACCGAATCCTGGAGTTGAACTTTACTTCTGTCCACCTCATACAAGAATAATAGAAATGCTCTGCAAGCACCTTGCTAAAAACCAGACCGATATACTGAAGTCAACCGATAATGGCTTAATTGGTGTAGTCGTGTGGCGACGACCTCATATTAATATTACTAATTCACAACATAAACATCATAAAAAACACAATTTTCAAACTAGGAGACATGATAATATAAATGCCAATACAAGTTCAAATCTTGCACCAAAATCTGTCAACCGTATGCCGCCCCAACAGCCTAATAATAAAAATGATGACGAAGATGATGATGATATACCCCCTGGTTTTGGTCCTGGGGCGGCTGCTGCTTCTGCCCGGGATGAGGATGACCTGCCCGAGTTTAGTTTCAGCTCATCTGGGCAGAAGATCCCTACCCAAGTTGGGTTTGGGTCAGGGTCCAAGCAGATACAATCAAATGCACCCAGACCTGTAGATCAAATGAGACAGCTTATTTACAGATATGGGCAGAATGTAGGTGGTGGTGATGGTACAAAAAATAAACCATGGAATAAAGATGAAGATGATGATATGCCGGAATGGCAGCCATATCATCATCAAAACCATCACAGTGGTCCAGAATGCACGCCTGTGCACTACATGCAGCCACACTTGGGACTGCATATGGTTAACCAAATTGGGCCACCAATAGGACAAGTTATGAACCCACACATGCCTATTCGACCACATGTTAACGGGCTGCCGAATGTAGTTAGATGGGCGCCACCGCCGCCACCATTGGGTCCTCAAATGTTGCAGCCTAATGCTGCTTTACCGGGGCAGCATCCTGATGGACAGTGGAGGCTTGATGCTCCTAGGAGTAGGGGTTTTTGATTTGCCGTTTGTAAATATTTAGTTTTCTTTATTAGCTTTGGTTATTTGTTGTAGTACTAAGTGACCTTTTTTCCCCTTATTACTTTTGTAATGGAGGTAAAGTTTACTATTTTAAGTTTTAGACATTTTAATTCTTGTTGACTGCATATTTATATGCTCATATCTTCTGTTTCACTGGTTGTGGCGTTGAGAATGTAAGCACATGGTTTAGTTCAATTAGTCGATGCGTAAAAGGTGCACATGTTACAAAGGGGTGGCTTTACATTTAGATCAGCCTGGCTCCGGCTAAGACTAACCATAAGATGTGTTTCGAAAAGGTACATATGATTATCTTGTGATAATCTAAACCATGAGATCATGATCATCCAAACCATGAATTCTGGATAATCTAGACGATATTTTGCAAGACGAGTATCCAAAATTTATTCTAAAATTACTGGAGAAAGTTATACCCACCCACATCTATGGTCCATAAGAGAGGAAGTACATAATCAAATACACATTTGAGTGTAAACATTAAATGCCTTCATACGACAAAGGGTTTATGTGTTTGTACGAGAAGACAACGCACCCACTATATTGACCAAAAGACAATATTTTAGATAAACATGTGTGCATGACACCTATAACTACCACCTTTTAAAAAGAGGATGCGGATTATTTGCTTGATGTGTACTCATATAGTCACATTAATCATGTTTCTCTAAACACATGTTTACGCTACATCGGAGTTTGTTCACATGATCTTTTGTATAAGCAACTGCAAAGCTCACAAGCATTCGTGAGTACCCACCCCAAACACTACAGCAAAATATTTCTCCTACATTTACATACATATAAATATACAGGAACAATTGTACTAAAGGGAGTAATTTGTGTATTAAGGTATCAACAAGTTCAATTGAAAATCCCAAACTAAAATAAAGACTTGATAATTAACCTATCAATTTGTGGATGCAAAC
The DNA here is from genome assembly GCF_021521415.1 of Bidens hawaiensis. Classification (NCBI taxonomy): domain Eukaryota; kingdom Viridiplantae; phylum Streptophyta; class Magnoliopsida; order Asterales; family Asteraceae; genus Bidens; species Bidens hawaiensis. Next base: position 109,044 of record NW_027505923.1, on the reverse strand, counting down.
TAGGGTAATTTTGTTCTCAATTTATTAATCTCTTTCCATCATGAATACAATAAACTAACCTACAGCATGTCAAACTAACACGCTAAAATAAAATAACTACAAGACAACCGGAAATGTAAAACAACTATGATATTAATATAGGTGCACAACTTGTCCTAGTCGGTCAACAAAAAGTCAAAACCGGCTTGGTTTTCACCGGGTTGGTTCAGGTTAACCGGTTTAGAATCAGTTTCAAATTAAAAACTTTATAAACCGGTTCCAAACCCACTGGTTCAATCGGGTCGAACCCAGTTTCTATCATACATTCATACCGGTTCGTATCGGGTTGAGAAACCGGTTTCTTTATGCACCTCTACCGATACCTAACAGCCTAATCCGCCCCTATTATTTCGTACTTTCGTTTCCCAGTTTGATCCGAACCCATTAACCAAGTCATCCCCATTCTGCTTCCATAACCCTACATGGTAGAGGTGCACATACTAGGTATTTTCAAGAACAGGGCCGGGTAGGAATCAGTTCCTAGTATGGTCAACAAAAGTCAAAACGGGTCGGGTAGCCCGGTTCCGGGTATAGTCGGGTATTTGACCGGGTTTTTTTGGGGTTTCGGTAGGGTCGGGTCGGGTTTTGGCCGGGTATTTCCTGCTCCGGGAAGAAATCCTATACCAGGTTGTACCTGCGGGTCAGGTATGGGTAGGAACTGGTTTCGGGTCAGATACACCGTGTCGGGTATTTTGTGGACCTCTACTAAACGGGCCTATTGGGCCCAGCCCATCAAGCCCACAAATTCGTCTAGCCACCTATACATGCATAATACAATGGCCTATTTTGTACTTAGTCAATCTCAACTCAAGGGTTAACCAACCAAACAAACCTTATTGGTTTTGGGGGTCGTTTGCTGTCACTACTCGCTCTCCTTTCTTCCTCAATTCTCAATCCAATTCAACAATTAAAGGTACAATCTTCGTCTTTACTTTCAATTTCCCTTAATTCTTTCCAATTGCTCAATTGGGTTAACCTAATTTTGGTCAATTTCGCCCAATTTTAATTATTAGGGTTTCTGATTTCGCCCAAATTAACCATCTTGATTGGATGGTTGTTTAGCTTGTTGACTCGTAAGCCTTACTGTTATCTTGTGACTAGGTTTGACCGCCCAATTTCAAGTTTCCAACATGTTTTTTGTTGGGTTTGATTGTGGTGGGTGTAAATGTTATAACTTTAGTATAAAGGTTGGATCTTCCTATTTAGAGACTTTATTTAAGTTTCTTAATGTGGGTATTATGTAAAAAAGGTTGTAAAGTTTTAATCTTTTGGTTATCTGATTATGTGTGTTATTATTTACTTATCTTGGAAATAGGGGTTGGATGGTAAATGCGAATGTCATATAATTAGGGTTTTTTGTTTTTCTTTTTTTTTTTTCTAGGAAATTAGTGAATAGCCTATGTTGATTAGTTTTTTGAATTGTTGGCTGATGAGATGAGTCTTGAACGAGTAAAGCCGAATCTTTTGATTAATGATGGGCATGTGAAATTTTTCCTGATTTGTTTTATTCTAGTTATGAGCTGATTTTTTAGGTGTCTTACTCCTACCTCTTATCGACCGTAGTCTATTAATACTGGTTACACCGGTGAATTTGAGCTTATTAAAGCATTAGGCTTTGATAATTGTCGGAAGCTTGAAGGAAGTGTATGTACAATTTTACATGGTGTTATCTTTGCATTTTTCTAAATTTAATGCATACGTAAGTGAAACCGGTGATCTTTATGCTTTAGTCACGTAAAAGATATTAATACTAGTTACACCGGTGAATCTGTATTTTATTATTATTATTATTATTTTTGGGTATAAATTGATACCTCCTTATTGCATGTTATACAACGCGGTTGTCTTTAATGTTTTACAAGGGGGGTCGTTGCCCCTGCCACGGACAATCTCTAGGTGTTAAAACGTGTGTGTTGCTTTAGTCACGTGAGAAGTCTAGCTCCCACATAAATTGCCCCGCTACCATGAGCGGCATCTGCCATTTTTTAGAGAGATTGCCCCTGCCAAGGTTGACCTAGCAGTGTAGTCTGATTTCACCGTGATGTGTTCTTTTACTGTTTTTAGTGCTTGTACATTTTAACAGAATGAAGAAAGTTCAACAATCTATTTAATTAGCTTAGAGCAGTGTTGCTGATTTAAAAAGAAATCGAAGGCGTCATCAACATTATAGTAACCAATTACAGGCTTTAATGATTTTACAAACAAGGACCTCAATACAATATACAAGCCATGATGGATGGCATGCTCCTACTTGTTATAAATGAATGTGTTATTGCATATATTAACAACTTTATATATGTGTTTACAATTGTAATAAGCATAGTTACAATAATTCTAAAAGTTAAGAATTTGATTCTTATGATTTGAGATGATTAATAATTCTAAATTTGATTCGTCTGTTTACTATTCTAATTCTAGCTTGTACTTTTTTTTTATCGGGAGGTTTTTTTTTCTTTTTTTTTTTTGGGGGGGGGGGGGGGCGTTTTGTTTTTGGTGTAGATTTCCATGAATTGTTTTTCATTTGCAGTCATCTTTTAGTGGTGTCCAGATTATTAAAAAAGATACATGCTTGAACGTTTTTATACTGCCCACCTTATTACATGCCAGTGCCATCATCTCTTTTTGAAACCTTTTTCTCTTCAAACTTTACGGTTTGGTAAAAAGGTTTATCTTTAATTTTGGGAAGTTAAAAATTTTCACATTAAAAATGATGCCTATGCAAATACTTTTAGTTTGATACTTATGAAAAAGGCTTTCTTTTAATGTAGCCTTTAAGTTCCTTTTTGGCTTATATGCTAACAAATTTAATATTCCTTTTGTTGAGGTTACAGATTTGTAGCGCGAGTTAATCTTGATCTCAAATGTTGTTTTCAAAGAAATAACATTTTTCTTTCCTATTTTTATAGACTAGCTGACAGCTTTGCACACGACGTTATGGTACATCCTTTGCAGCTGGAACGTCTGCTTCTTGTTCAATAAACTCATTCAATGACAGAATCCAACAGTGCCATATGAGGTAGTGCGTACATCCCTTATTTATAGTTCTTAGATTACGTCACAATGGAGATTAACACGATCAAAAGATAGGATTTGATGAAGGGTTAATATCATAAAAATACTTATCTTCTCATTTTTCATGATAAAGTCCCAAAAAATAGTTTTTACATATAAAAGTCCCTGCACATGGTAGAAAAACATGAAAATAGTTTAACTGTATTAAAATCTCTATTCTTGTCCAGAATGAATGTATTCGTGGAAAAGTATTTAAAATAAGAACTCATTACTTCTAAAATTCTGTCAAAATAAGATTATATGTATATTATTTTTTAGAAAAAATTGAATGTCACTTCATGAAAATGTTACAATTTAACAGGCGACTGACAATTATTTTTAATATTTTTTCACAAGCACATGTGATATGGTTTAGAAAGATCTTTTTTTTTAAGTTATAAAAGAAAATGAGAAGGTTAAAATTGACTTTATTTTATTAAGCGGGTAAATATCATATACTGAAAAAATATATATTGTTAACGGGTAAATAAAAATTTATAAGGTTATAAATGGGTAAATATGAAATTTTTAACTTTTAGAAAAATAAGGGTAAAATAAGCATTTCTTAAATTGTTTTATAATGGGTCAGTTTGATATTTTAACTAGTTTTCACAGGCATATATGGTATTTAAAGTTTGAGTTGCCTAAGTATGAAATTTCACAAGTTTGTAGTGGTAAATATGAAATGAGTAATTCTACTTTTATATTATGTTATGGAGATTAACATGATGATAATAAAACACTTAACGAGTAACTCAAGTGAGCTTAACATAAAATTCAATTTTGACCCTCTTTTTTGTTCAAGTGAAGGTGATTAAACACCTTATTCCACTCTCGTGATGGATTGCAATAAAGAGGAAGCAATGAGGGCCAAACAGTTGGCAGAAAAGAAGATGGAGGTCAAAGACTTCTCGGGGGCCCTAAAAATTGCAGTCAAAGCCCAAAATCTTTATCCCGAATTAGAAAACATTTCTCAGTTAATTCTGGTATGTGAAGTACACTGTTCTGCTGAAAAGAAATCATACGGAACCGATAAAGATTGGTACGGAATCCTCAAAGTTGAGGCCAATGCTGATGAAATATCAATTAAAAAACAGTACCGAAAACTAGCCCTAACCCTCCACCCTGATAAAAACAAGTTTGCTGGATCAACCGATGCGTTTAAGTTAATCGGTGAGGCACAACGAGTGCTTTTGGACCGTGACAAAAGAATGGTTCACGATAGTAAGCGTAGAACTCACGGTCACTTTCCAGCCCCAGGTTGGAACCCTACACAACCGACCCGGCAATCAAATGTTCAATATCAGCATCCTTGGAATCAAGGTCATTCCACTAATTTCACCACCGGAGGGCGTCCCGGTAACTTTCAGTTTACACCAACGCAGTTCACATCTGTTAGTGGTCACCAGTTGACTTTTTGGACCGTGTGTCCGTTTTGTTCGATTAGGTATCAGTTTTATAAAGATGTTCTTAACAAAGCTATTCACTGTCAAAGCTGCAAGAAGTCTTTTACTGCTTATGAGTTGAATGTCCAAGGTTCTGCTTCAACAACCCATACTCATATCCATACCCGTACCCAACAGACTCGGGTTCATCCCAAACCCAAACCCAAACCCAAACCCAAACCCAAACCCGCCGAGGTGCACAAGCGTAATTTCACAACAAAACCCGTGTTTGAGAAAAAGGAAACACCAAGAGCGCAAGTAAACACGAGCAGAAAAAGGAAGAAACGAATAGAAGAATCCAGTGAATCTTCTGGTAGTAGCGAGAGTTCGGAATCTGAAGAAGAAGATGTGGAAGTGCAAAGCGAAAGCGAAGACAACGGTGTCACGAAAAATGCTGATAAGAATCAAAATAATAATTCAGATTTTCAGTATTTTGGTGAACAGCCTCGCAGGTCTTCAAGGGCAAAAAGAAACGTTTCTTACAAAGAAAACATAATTGATAACGATAATGAGAACGACGATGCGACTCCATCAAATCCCGCCGAAGAAGTTGTTGAAGATAAACGAAAAGAATCTAGTGATAAAAAGTCACAGAGTGATAGTAAAGGTTGTGAAAGTGAAAATGAGGATGGAGAAGAAGAATCCGAGCCAGAAGTTTTTGAGTGCCCGGATTCCGAGTTTAGCGATTTTGATCAATACAGAAAAGAAGAAAGTTTTAAACCAGGGCAGATATGGGGTTGTTACGACACCGAAGACGCGATGCCAAGATTCTATGCTTCTATTAAAAAGGTATTCCCGGCCCCGGAGTTTAAGCTGCAAATCCAGTGGTTAAAACCGGATCCGGTAACCGTGTTTGAAAAAAAGTGGGTGACTGCAGAGTTACCGGTTGCTTGCGGCGGGTTTAAACTCGGGAAAGCGGATAAAACCGAAGATCTTTACACATTCTCACATTTGGTTACGTGTGAAGCGGGTCAAAAAGTCAAAACCTTTAACATAATTCCACGAAAAGGCGAGACGTGGGCCCTGTTCAAGAACTGGTCTATAAACTGGCATTCAGAAGATAGTAAGGAAAGAAAGTATGAATATGAATTTGTGGAGGTTTTATCGGATTTTGATGAAACCGAGGGTGCGCGCGTTGCATACTTGGAGAAAGTGAAGGGGTTTGTGTGTCTTTTTAGGCAAACGGAAGGGGGCGAAATGGTAATTTCTGGGAATGAGAAGTATAGATTTGCTCATATGGCTCCTTCTAGTAGAATGAGTGGTTCTGAAAGAGAAGGTGTGCCTGAAGGGTGTTTTGAACTTGATCCTGCTGCTTTGCCTGCATCAATATTTGAATAGGTGAGATATTGTAATAAGTTAAAAAATTTGAATGTTTGATGTGGGTTTTTAGATGTTATTTTGTTGGTAATTAGATGGCCAAATCTTTGGCTAAACATGTCGGAAATTTTTTAAAAGTAGTGTGGTAGACTTGTGCTTAAAAGAGGTCTGAAATGATGCTTTCTTTTGGATCAAGTGGTTTTTGGCATGCTCATTTTGTTTTATTGTCTTTTTTCTTTAAATGCTAAAAGTGCAACTGTTTTGGTTTGTCATTGATTAGGTAAATGTTGGCAATATAGTAGTTGAATGTTTAATTATTAAGGCCAATAATTGAGCTTGAAATAGGCTATAGAACCCTACTCTATTTAGGCATTGGATGCTCTAAAATTTTTTAGTTCTAGATGAAGTTTGTTTTAAGCTTAATTATTAAAGTACAATCTAGATGTGTTTTAACTAAACTTGCATGTTTAACATATTGTTAATAAGCTTTCACCCTAACTAATTTTTTGTTTAAAAAGTTCCAAAACATTAAGGTAGGTAGACTGGATTTGTTTATAGTTAGGCTAGTCGTTTTGGGCTAACAGCGGGGCGTGAGGCCGGTCCAAGTCAGCAGCAAAACAACACCTTAAACACCGCGCTGGAAGGGTTAACAGGGCGATACGGGGACAGTAAGGGGTTAACGCAGAAAGGGGTGGTAGCTGACGTGGTTGGGTTAACGTCTCCGTGTTAATCCATAACTTTTTGTCTTAGTAACCTTGCTTTATGCTTAATTAAAATATTGGATGTTTAAAGAATCTAAAATGCTAAGTGCTCAGAAAGATAAATAAATATTTATTTTAAAATTGGTCAGAAAGATATCTATCTATAATATATATAAATAAAACCTCTAAAATTTACGTGTCGTGATGTGGTCGCTCCCTCTTTTTATGGAGGCTATCAGATTGCTTGATTTTTAAATGGATACCTCTCTTTGATTTAACTTAAATTCATGGATATGGGTCTTACCAAAACCAGATAGCTCTTAAACGGGTTATAGCATCTCATTAAATTAAAAATTAATCATACCAATTATTTGATATGAAAATCCTATAGAATAGGGATATACTAAAATTTAATATCCAATTTAAAAAGAAAAGGATATTATTTATAATTAATAAACAATTTTATAGTAAAAAACATAAGCGGGTCATGGGTCACCAAATCCAGATAGCTTTTAAACGGGTTATAACATATCATTTATTTATAAAACCCTTTCATCATCAAACCCTAAGTATATTATTAACTTTCTTACAATAAAGAAAATTAAAATTCAAAAAATAAATATTAAAAACAAAAAATGTAAAATAACCATTCTTTCAAACTATCAGATTGTTTTACTTGTAAATGAAGGCTTCTCACGCATTTGACCCGAATTCACGGGTAAAGGTCTCACCAAACTCAGATAACTCTTAAACATGTTATAACATCTCATTATATTAAAAATTAATCTTATCAAATATTTGATATGAAAATCCTATAAAATAGGGATATACTAAAAATTAATATCCTATCTTATTTAAAAAAAGATATTATTTATAATTAAGAGACAATTTTATAATAAAGAAAATAAATGAGTAATGGGTATCACCAAACCCAGATAGCTTTTAAACCGAATTATAACATATCATTTATTTGTGAAACCATTTTATCATCAAATTAAAATCCAAATATATATATATATATATATATATATATATATGTGTGGGTTAGGTTAGAGCATTCTCATCCCACCCCTATCCTTAAACCAAAAATTACACTAAAACCCACTACATTTTCTCTCTCTATTTCAATTAAATAATACTTTTTTTTACCTTTTATCATTACCTTTTCTTTTTCCTTCACTTACAACCACTTTCAAAATATATTAAATTATAGAGGGGTGAACAGTAACTTTTCAAATATACAGAAAATCACTACTTTTTCTAAAATATAAAAATTTTTCACGCACAACACCCTGAATCACTCTTTAAATTATAAAAACATCTCTCACATAAAATGAGGGGTTGGATGAGAATGCTCTGATAATAGGAAGTATAGTTTTTGTAGGAAGGATAAGAAGTAATATTGTCCATTGATTTTGAATATGGAGGGTTGAGATTAGTTTAGGGGAAATCATGTGTGAAAGATGGGGGAGGATAAGAAGTAATCTTGTCCATTGATTTTCATAGTGTTTTCCATTGTGTTTTTTCGGACTTTTCCGGGGAGGTGGTGGCGGTGGGCGGTGGAGTGGGCGGTGAATGTAGTAGATGAGTGAAGATGTAATTGGATTTTATGTAAGTAGGTTTTTGAAATTAATGTAAGTGGTCTTTGAGATTAAAGTAAGCGGGTTTTGATATAAAAATGTGTTAATGCCATAATACCCTTCTTCCTAGCCTTCTTAGAAAAATCAAACATCTTATTTGAACATAACCCACAAATATATATATATATATATATATATATATTAAAAACGAATAATGTAAAACACCCTCCCGTAATACGAGAGATAAAATCTAATATATATATATATATATATATATATATTCAAATTAAAAAACATTCTGACCTTATGATCTAAATGGTTCTGTATTCAAACTTCAAATGCCTTTTTCATAACTATATTATATTTAACTACAATCATAAAAAGTTTGATACATGGACAAAAGTTAGTTCATCGCATATAATGAAAAACACGTAAAAGTTGTTTTATTTTAATCTGATAAACAGGTATTTATTGTAGTTATTAAAAACCTTAAACTATACAAGTTAAAAAAAATGTACTTAAAATTCCCAACTATTTTTTTTAACTAATTAAATGGTACACTAAACCAACAAAGAGAAAACTAGAGCAGGGTGAAGAGATGGGATGGAAGGTGATGTCGCATGCTGGTGAGAGCGAAAACACCGTCCCTCACCTTCAAATTCGCCAAATGGCAACACAAGGCACGGTACTTGATATGACACCCATCTGTTTAATATAAGTTTAGATTCGACATCATCTCTTGTGAGAGTGTGAGGAACATATGATTAAGTAAATGTGTAACCAATCCTGCTTCAATGAATGGTCAATGATGTGATGTTGACCTGAGAGTGACTACTTAACAACCACTGAATATCATAATCAGATGGGAAGTCTAGTTGGATTATATCTCTTAATCATAGATTAAGTTTAATGGATGCTAGTGACTCCATAATTGAGTGGGTCACACATGCTGAAATATGAGTTGTGGACTGTTAACTCAAAAAAGGTCATCTCATAAGTTAGATTCTGATTAACACTTTATTGAATGAAATCAAGTATAAAAATGGGAATTGAGTTTGAAAATAAAAGACCACAAAACGTTGATGTGACCAATGCAATCAACCGTCTTTTCATTTTTTTTTAATTTTATTTTAAGTAAAAGATCATGTTTTCGTAATCTTTTTTTCTGGAAAACGAGTTTTATTAAAACTTAAACATCACTATTACATAAGGAAATTAAAAGGACAACAAGCTGCGTCGCCAACCTCTTTTGAATTTTAAAACCAAGTATTTCACATCTAAATTGATAGATCCTGGAATTAACATTACCAAATAGGACCTGTTGAACTCAGCTAAGTAGCTCCACCTCAGTAGGTGGTGAGAAACCAAAAGTATCAAATGCAAAAGGTACAAACACATGTTGGTTTGTCAAAACACGTCTTTTGGTGCATAGTCAACCCCTATTAGGTCTACACATGCGTGTTTCCCTCCTATCCATCCAAAAACCAAAATGTCGGCTGGTCTAAGTGTTGATCTTCCTTTCAAAAGGTCAATCAAGAAATTTGCAGGCGCTTCTTATTTAACTGATATCCCAGCACGCTTAAATATGATGAAAAGAACGTCCCTAACCAAGTCGTGTGGTACTTGAACCCCATGAGCTATCTACAACGTATCGTGTGCTCCCTAAAGGAGTCCAAACACGTCTTGCAACAAACAGGCATTGGTCTTAACTCTTTTCTCATTGATCGAAACATTTTGCCATCTTTGAACCAGCCTTTTACTTTGAAATATTCAAACACTTGACAAATGAATTACGCGACATGTGTAATAACCCGAAACATTTTTTATTATATCTTACAAAAGCATTAAGATAGCAACCTTGGCAGAAAGTACTAAAAAGAAAAATAAAGACAATTTTCTTTTTCGACATTATACATTTTAAACCTATTAAAACACAAATAAAAATTAAATAATTACACTACTATACAAACGACTCAAGCACATGTTTGATTTTTACGTTTCTAGAATTCGTTAATCAACCAAAAAGAAAAACACGTGGAAACAGTAGAATGCTTTCGCTTTTTCAAAAAAGAAATCATTATTAATATATAAACTGTATACTTACTGAAAATCATGAGACAAAGAGAAGTTTCCAGCATAATTTATCTTTGTATTTTGGTCACATTCTCAACTACCTTCACGTAAATCATGAAAATTGATACCAATTATATATTGTTCAACGTTGATTGTTGAATGATTTAGGAACCTTCTCGTCTTAACTTAAAATCCTATAATAATATAATTTGTAATCAACAAGAAAATAGTTAGGTTTAAAGAGAGGCCAAGATATGAAATGTCAATATATAGTAATTATACTCTTATTTTTTCAAAACTCAATAATCTAAAAGTATGTTTTTAAAACGATTTTCAAAATATTAAAATGTTATTTATATTAATTTTAATTGAACAAGTTATAAAAACCATTATTAATATAATAAATAATATAATTTCATACTTTTTTTTTCATATTACTTGGCAGTTACATTCTTTAATAGGACCGCCGGCCAGCAACTCATATTTGTATAAGTAAAAGCAATATATATGATAGAGTTAATGGCCATTTTCGTCCCTGTGTTTTGCTATTTTCGTCACTTCAGTCCAAAGTTTGAAATTTTGTTAGTTTAGTCCTTATAGTTTTAAACATTAGCCAATTATATACGCCCCCCCCCCCCCCCGCCTAACGGCATCTAACTATGCGGTTAGTTTAAAAGGTATTTTTGTCTCTCCTGTTTATTTTTAGTTAATGATCATTTTCGTCTCTGTGGTTTGATATTTTGCTACTTCAGTCCAAAGTTTGAATTTTTTTCAATTTAATGTTTAATTTAATTCATTTTTTTTGTCTATAACCCCTAAGAGCATAATCCAAGCACAAAACCATCGAGCATCGACCAAAACAAGTCTACATTTACTCTGTCGACAACAATAATCATACCCCCCCCCCTCGTATTTAGTTTTCTAAACATTTCCTAAACTCTCCCCCATGGTGGTGAATTAATTGGTTGTGACAATCGTCAATTTCAGGTTAACTCCGTTAACTCAACCCCGTCAATTCAAACTTAAGATCATTGAATCTATAACGCACATTTCATTACATTTAAACTAGGATTTAAATGACGCTTAACACTTACTACATGTGTAGTCTTTCGGGAATTGCACCGAAACGCAAACGAGTTGACACAAACGATTGGTGAATAAACGAAAAACGTCAAAACAATAATTATGTGATAATTATGTGTTAGACTTATGTGCTGTGTGATAACATCGTTACAAACACTAACTCAAGATGTAAACAAATTAGTTTAAGCTAGATAAGTAATACTTAGAAGTGGAGGGGCCAAAGTGTAACATATTATTATTTATAATATGTTAACCCTAACCTCTACCCCATTCCCCTCTACCCCGATCGGACCCCTCCCCCCTTGGCTCCTTGGCTGCCGTCGACATACACACACATACATACCATCAATTTCAACTTTTGATTGAAGATTAAGGTGCTAGGAAGGTATAATCGACTATCCTATGCATCCTTTATACTTAATCTTGACTTTTATTGGGTTAATTACAAACCCTAGATTCCGATTTTTATATGTTAGTGTGTTCATATGATTTTGTTTGATTTGATGATGTATTGATGATGATTTGATAACTAGAATTGATACTGTTACATGTAAATTGTTGTGTCTTGGATTTGAGTTCAAACAAAAACCCTAATCATGTATGTAATGTGTAATTGATGTGCATGGATAGTGATTATGGAGTCTAGAGTGTTATATGAATGAATGATGGTCCATAGATAGTTAATATGTTGAGTTTGGATGCAAACAGTTTCTGGACAGATTGTGTTATTGATGTTTAATTGACTGTAACGAGGTGTAAATGTGAGAATTGGTTGAGATTATTGATACTACAGTGAACTAGGTTGAGTCTAGTTTCTAAAGAATATAAATTTGCAATTTTTGGACGTGTAAAAGTTAACTTTTATGATTTTACAAAAACGTTGTGCAAAGCTGAGTTGTTAGACCTGCTGTTTGGTTGTTTTGTAAATGTTATATCTCATGAACTACGAGACCAATTGGGTTGATTCCACTTCTGGAAGTTGACTTATTGAGTTAGGAACCTAACCCAAGTGGTCTTGCATTTATTGGATTTTTCGTTTAACGGGAATTTCAAATAAAATTCTGTTGCGCATGAATTTGACTGTTATGAGTTTGCTGTAATGATTTGATGATTGTGAGAAACCTATGTGGAATAAAAATATAATAAAATATGTTCTGGAAACCTAAGACATATATGCTTTTGTGATGATTTTTGGTAAATTAATTGTGATGCTATGATCGGTGAGATAGTACAATCTTTCAAGTAGAACTTCTGTCTCGGTGAAACTAGCTGCTGAATTTTGTGAAAATGCATGAAACATGATACTTGCTATATAATTGTTATGTTTTGACCAAATTGCCCTTGCGGGGAATAATTGCTAATTGATTGTCATGATTTGACCAAATTGCCCTCGTGGGGAATAATGGCTAGTTAATTGTTATGTGTTGACCAAATTGCCCTTACTGGGAGTAATTGCTAGTGATGTACTTTATGAATACATGACACGTATATAATTGCTTACACTTGTAACGTATCACAAATACATTTGTTAAAGTCACACACGATTTATAAACGAAACACGAAACATGTTATGTGCATAGGTATTATGTGCCGGGTCTAGAGACTCGATAATATTCCGACACTTAGAAAAATCTCTTTGTTGTTTTAGAACGCTAGATAGAGTTTTTCTGTGACGCGCATCTTGGTGAATTATTTTGGGAATACTTCGCAAACAGTGAGTTTCACTTTCCCCTTTTAAACTTTTTAAACGCTTTTCATTTGGGGGAGATAACATACTCCGAAAACGCATTTAAGATTTTGTTAATATAGATTATATATCACTTGTAAAGACTAAGTGGCAAACGCGTTAACTAAAGTCCTTCATTCACATCGAACCGGTTAATATTTGGATAATAGCGAGTCACTGTTGAGTAGTATTACTGGGTTTGGCAAACCCCACCCAACGCTAAACTCTACTGGAGGTCGAGCGGGTGTAATCTTGGCTAAACACATACCATGGTCTGGATGACCTGGTGGTAAGGCAAATGATAAACAATCAGCTTCGGTGTCGAACACTTAGTGATACTTGTTTTATAGGCTAGCTACCTATAGATATATAATTGACATAACACTATCTGGTAACGCAAAACGCTGTAACGCAAAACGCTGAACGCAAACGCTAAACGCTTTATTTTATATAAACTTGTGAACTCACCAACCTTGTGTTGACACTTTTAGTATGTTATTCTCAGGTAGCCGAGGCGGGCGCGCGGTTTAGGATCATGCATTGCTTGAAACACTTTTAATTATGCAAACTTATTTTTAACTGTTATCATTGGGTTTTAAGTCGTCCTGCATGACGTAACATTGTTTTCTATGGTTTTACGCTTCCGCATTTAATTACTCGTAAACGTTTTCATGGTTTTGAAACTTTGTTTTTATGGTTTGATTATAACTAATGATTCCGATCCTGTTAGTTCACACCCTCGGACGGTAAAACTCCGTTAGTGGATTTTGAGGGTGTGACATTGGTAAAGTGGTCAAGGTAATTCCCTGAAACCGTACTATACCGATAAAAAAATTGTTTCTTTGGTTAATGCATAATAGTTAGGGTTTAAAGATTAACATATCGTAGCAAACATCTTGGTCGAAATCAACATCAGGAGGTTGAATATCCCGCATTTGCATGTTTGCTCAAGAAATCGATATACTAAATTGCATGTGTGTTCTTCAAATCGTGGTGTTGTTCTTGAATTCTTCAAATCGGCAACAACTCCACGATTTGAAGAACACACGTGCGATTTAGTGAATCGATTTCTTGAGCAAACATGGAAATGTGAGATATTCGACCTCCTGATGTTGATTTCGACCAAGTTTTTTACTACGATATGTTAATCTCTAAACCCTAACTATTATGCATTAACCAAAGAAACGATTTTAGTTTTATTGGTATAGTATGGTTTCAGGGAATTACCTTGACCACTTTACCAACGAATTCACAATGGGGGAGAGTTTAGGAATGTCTAGAAACTAAATACGAGGGGGGGGGGGTACGTATGATTATAGTTGTCGACAGAGTAAATGTAGACATGTTCTGGTCGATGCTTGATGGTTTTGGGTTTAGATTATGCTCTTAAGGGTTATAGAAAAAAGACTGAATTAAATTAAACATTAAATTGACAAAATTTCAAACTTTGAACAGAAGTAGCAAAAGTATTAAACCATAGGGACGAAAATGACCATTAACTAAAAATAAACAGAAGAAAGACAAAAATACCCCTTAAACTAACGGCATAGTTGGGTGCAGTTAGACGGGGGGACGTAATTGGCAAATGTTTAAAACTATAATGACTAAATTGATAAAATTTCAAACTTTGGACTGAAGTGACGAAAGTAGCAAACCAAAGAGACGAAACTGTCCAATAACTCTATATGATATATGTAATAAGACACTCTGTTAATCTATTATTAAAGAAAAGAAAAGAAAGATGAAGTTCAAAATATTTGGTGATAGTTCGTGATTAGTTATGCCAATGAATACTTTCATTTACATAAAAAATCATTTAACTAAGAAACCAGTAGAGACGACACTAGTTCTATTTGAAAAGAAAAAACAAATTTTTTGCTATGTGGCTTCTTTTAATCGTCTAAAACATAATATTGGCGGGGACAGTCATGTTAGAGTGGACATTTTACGGAATTTTTAGTTAAAAAACAGATTCTTGAATTTAAAATTTTTAAGGACACTTTAGCCATTGGGTCATCCCGTAGTCCCGTACGAAGTACCTAGGCATCTATGCTTGTTGGCTGTTCAAAATAATAATAATAATAATTCTATATTCACCGGTCCTTTAATTAGGGTTGTTTATGAACCAAGTCGAACCAAACGCATGCTAGCTCATACTTGGTTTAGTTTGAAAACGAGCTGAATCGAGCGGATTGAATTTAAAGAAACAAGCGCTATTTTTATGCTTGAACTTGGTTTGGTTTAAAACCGAGCAGCCTGGTTCGGCTATTTCGTACAAAGTTTTCAATTTTAAACTTCTAAAACTCCAAATTATCATTAATTCTTCAACTCAAAAATGTTTAAACTTCCAAATTTAAAATGTCTAAAACTCAAAGTTAACAAAAAAAACATATATAAAAACGAGCGGCTAGAGTTTAAACTTGAACTTTGAAATCAACACAAAATAGGGAAATTTTAAAAAATTTAAAAACACATTTTACTTTTATAAATATATACATAAAATTTATAGATAAAACTAACAGATAAAAAAATAATTTGAGCAAAATGAACCGAACCTAACCGAGCGAAGCTTTGCTCGTGCTTGGCTTGTTTTTATACTGAACTGAGCCGACCGGCTCATTTCCAAACCGAACTAAAATCAAACGAGCATTTCTCAAGTAATTTCCTAGAAAACGACGAGCAGTTTGGACGCCCTACCTTTAATACTTGTGACATTTATTAAAGTATATCTTGATAATTGCTTTTCTTATCTTTATGAATAACAAAGTCAACAATAACATCGATAAGTAAAAATCATTTCATTAACATTATAGTTTTCAAGTCAGATTATTGAAGCGAGAGCTAAACCATTCACCGAATACACCATTAGTCATAATATTATTGAACTGTTAAGATTTCCCTTAAATCAGAGAGTTATGAAGTAGTTCATTAGTTTGGTGCGGAAGATACGATGAAGCCTTCATTGATTTGGCAGCTCATTGAAGAACTAGGTACGACTCCGGTTGCTAATAAAAAAACAAAGCTCCTTGTTGCACTGGCGTACTCTTAAAATTGTACGTATTTAGAAAAAAAAAGAAAAGAAATAATGTTGTGCTTAACAAGTTCAAAGGCTCTAAATTCTGTAATCATCATATGGGCTAACTATTGCGGCTTGTATATAGGTAGTTGTTTCTTATATTCTTATTCTGAACACTTATTTTTTTTCATGTGCATTTTAGTCTTAACATGAGAACGTAGGAAATAATAACAATTTATAAAAAAATGAGAACGCAAGAAACAATACAAATCTACATAAACAATTATTTATAATAACAAAGAAAAAAACCTAAAAATTACAGCAAAAGAATCAAAATCAAGAATAAAATAATAACATAAAATACCAACAAATACTTATATCAGCAAAAGAAAAAATATAATAATAACAACAAAATATAAATAAGTAAATACTGATAACGTCTCATAATAAAAAATAGTAAATACGAACAAAAAATAACAGCAAACACTTATAAAAATAAACCTAATAATAACAGGAAATTGATTTTTACTGTTTTCATATTAAAAATAAGGGAAAATCCTCAAAATAGCCCATCTACAAAATGAGATTCCAACTTTGTCTCCTAAACTTAATATTTCTAAAAATAATCCTCTCTAACTTATCTTTGACCATGTATTAGGAAATCTAACGCGTCTTTGACGACATATTAGCATAACACGTCGTCAAAGACGCGTTGGATTTCTTAACACATGGTTAATGACGCTATCACGTCGTCAAAGGCACGTCAGATTTCCTAACACATGGTTAAAGATGAGTTAGGCTTCTAAACACGTAGTCAAAGATATGTTAGCATCAAACGCATAATCAAAGATATGCTAGCTTTTTGTTTGTTTGTTTTTAATATTATATTTTATAACTAGTTTAACTTATATTTGTTTTTCTTTTATAACTTTTAATATATAAAAGTTTTATATTATTTCGAATATACCGACGAGACATGCTTACTTTTACCTATTGACCGACATAAACTAACTCAAACTCGAGCCGTGCCAAATCAATATCGAAATATTCAATAAAATTTGACCCTGCTCGATTTTAAATAAAATTTATGTCGGTCCGTAGATAAAAGTAAATATTTCTCGTCGGTATATTCGAAATAATATAAAATTTTATATATTAAAAGTTATAAAAGAAAAACAAATATAAGTAAAACTAATTATAAAAATATAATATTAAAAAAACAAATAAAAAAGCTAACATATCTTCGACTACGCGTTTGATGCTAACATATCTTTGACTACGTGTTTGGATGCCTAACTCATCTTTAATCATGTGTTAGGAAATCTAACGCGTCTTTGACGACATGCTAGCGTCTTTAACCATGTGTTAGGAAATCCAACGCGTCTTTGACGATGTGTTATGCTAACATGTCGTCAAAGACGCGTTAGATTTCCTAATACATGGTCAAAGATGAGTTAGAGAACTGGCCATTTTTTGAAATATTAAATTTAGAGGATAAAGTTGGAACCTCATTTTGTAGATGGGTTATTTTGGAGATTTTCCCTAAAAATAAAATATATTTGATCTTGTTTCTATTATTATATGTTGTCGAGCAACTTTGGTTGAATTACTAAAATATAAACCGATAAAAAATGATTTTTATAACAGTCATCATAAATTTTAGTTTTGTTTTTGTTAGGCTTTCAACAATAGTCAATGACTTTTATCAGGAATTGTTAAAAATGTTTATAGTGATTAGAAAGTCAAGTTTGAATTTTTATACTAACATGTCGTTTTGAAACCAAAAAAAAAAAGGAAACTTAAGAAAATCTGTGAAGAAACAAACAAAAAGGATATGATTTTGTAATATGTTCGTCATTCTTCTAGAAGTATCAACTTCTCTTTGGTTGGTTGTATTTCGTTATCACTGATCAGTAATCACTGTTTTAAAAAGAGTGGTATATATAATTACATAATGTATAAATATTTCCCTAGTTTATGCTTGTTATACAGTTATATTTATAATTACGTGTATACATAATTACGCACGTTATATATAATGTATATGAACATTTTCTGAAACGAATTTTTATTAAAAAGTACTAGCCGGGTGTCCGCGCGATGCAGCGGAAAACATATACTTTAGTATCACGTAACAAATTTATGGGTGTTCATTGCTTCGCTTGAAACTGTGAAACCGTTCGCTGGTTTGGTTTCACGGTTGAACTGAAGCTAACCGTAAATATTGAAGGCATTTTGAAATTTTAATTATTTACTTATGTAGATATGTTCTATTATATATATATATATATATATATATATATATATATATATAGGGTTAGGTTAAAATAAAAACCCACTTGAGTTATGAAAACTCTAGAAACTCATTCTCAACAACATGTTTTTAATTAAATATTAAATCTTGTGGTCCACAATTAAAGTTAATAAAAAATGTTAACATAAATATAACTTTTTCTCTCTCCTAAAAACATATAAAAAAATTAGTAAAAAAATGTTAAAAAATAGCAAAACAATTTTTTTAATGTTTCGATGTTTTGTATTAAATGTTACAACATATATTACATGTAACAAAAAAAAACGATGTTACTTAGGGTTTTCACGGGTTTTCACAACTCAAGTAGGTTTTCATTTTATATTTTGCCTATATATATATATATATATATATAGTTAAAATACAACTAAGCAAATTTTATTTAATACGAGTAAGCCTGCTTATTATAACTTTACTTTAGCCTAAATTCTGGTATGATTTTTTGTCGGTTTTGTTCTTGTTATGATTTAGTCTTGTATTTATTCCAACAAGGTTTATCATTTACGTGACCAAAATTATCCTTGTTTATATTATAATTCTCTTAAATAGCTTATTAGTTGGTGCTTAATTTGAAATGAATGTATAGATAGATTAATAATTCTTATTTTAAACTTAATTTATTATCGAAGTATAAACCAAATCGGAACCTAAGTAATGGTTTGCCTTGGTCGGGTTTCAATTTTCAACGGTTCAATTTCGATTTTTGACGAGAAAAAACGTTACTAACGGTTTGGGTCATGGTTTAATTTAAAACCATCATAACCGGACCGCAACACACCCCAATGCAATTTTTGTTAAATACGAAAACTATAGCAATATGGTAATCAAATTAAAGAGAATAAAATGCTCGTTTTGATGGTGTAAATTTTTTAAAAAAATATTGACATATGAAAAAGTTATGGCCGTTTAATAATCGTGGGGAAGTTGGATTAAAAATGAAATTATAAGAATATATAGGTAAAAGATAAATGACCAATGTTGTAACTATTATTTAAATTTATAAAATTTGAAGGATTAGAATTGTAACTATTTTAAAGAAACAAATAATGCACATGATATTTAAGATGAAAATAACCCTTATACCCTTAATGAAGATTGTGCTATATGCTTTAATGGTTGTAAAATACTTAAAATGGATGTCTTAATTTACCCTTTAGTTATATATTATATATAGTATAGATAATAAACCAAACCTAAATCATAGATAATAAACCAAACCTAAATCAAAGATAATAAAATAATTGATTTTATGTAGTATATATATTTATACAACATCCTATAAAGTCATTGGGGGTGATGGCCCAATGATAGAAATAAAGTCTTTTAACACCAAGCTCTTGGGTTCAAGTTCCATTACCGGCAAAGAAATTTACATTTAAAAAAAAAATCATATAAAACACTCAAAAGTCAAAACAATTTCTAGTATTGCTTGTTAGTTGTCACCTTTTGCAAGACCACACGTACCATCATATTCAAGTGTCCATATTACAATGTAGTACTCGATTTATATTAAATCGACTTGAAGGTAACATTTTTTATTCTTGGAGCCAAAATATGCTATTTTAAAACAATAATGAAATGAAACAGGATCAAATACATTTTATTCTTAACATGAAAATAGTGAGAACCAATTTGTTGTTATTATTAGGTTTATTTTTATAAGTGTTTGCTGTTATTTTTTGTTCGTATTTGCTACTTTTCGATCATGAGACGTTATAAGTATTTGCTTATTTATATTTTGTTGTCATTATTAGATTTTTCTTTTGCTGATATAGGTATTTGCTGGTATTATTTTGTTCTTGATTTTGATTCTTTTGTTGTGATTTTTAGGTTTTTTTTCCTTGTTATTATAAATAATTGTTTATGTAGATTGGTATTGTTTCTTACGTTCTCATTTTTTTATAAATTGGTATTATTTTCTACGTTCTCATGTTAAGAATAAAATGCACATCAACCTTCCTCATAATAAAATGTGATCCAATTTATCACAACAAGGTCCCCTTAGGCCCTTAATTCTTTGAACGATCAAATCTATCTTTTGACGACATTGATGACATGATGATAACAATTAAAAAAAATAATAGTTGTAATAAAAAATAAATTTATTATTATTACTATAAATAAATAAAAGATAAAAGAAATTAGCAAATCCGTACAGATTAGCAAACTTATAGAATAAATTAAATATCTAAAATTAAAACTTACAAATAAATAGCGAAAAAAACTAGAAAGAAAGTTGTAATTAGGGCTGTTTACTCGGGCTCGAAATTAAATGGAGTAACTTTGTTAGGCTCTAGCTTGATTTTAAAGTTAAATGAGCTTAAGATCGAGCCAACGAGCCTAGCCATGACTCGAGCCGAGCTAGAGTCGATTTTGGCTCGGTTACAAAAATGATCCAAATCAACTCAGGATGTTTCAAATCAACTTTTTATAGCTAGTTTTAATCGAGCTTTTTTCGAACAAGCCCGAGCTTCGAGCCTCGAGCTTTTTGAACAGGCCTAGTTGTAATCCTTCACAGGCTTTTAGCACCGGTTGAAAAGAATGTCCAAAATTTTGAAATAAAATTGTGTCACAAAGTTGAGGCTAAGCAGGTCGATCGCAACATCAGTGGATAAAAGGGTGGTCGCTATAATCTGTCTCTAATAGGCTCAGTTGTGAATTCTGTCTTAAAACCGTTTGCTAATAGGGCCGGCCACAATAGGTTTGGTCACAAAATCAGCCACAAATAGGTTCTGACGGAAAATTAGTCATTGATTTTGAGACGAAAATGCCGGTCGTTAAATTTGATCACTAAAAATGATCGTAAAAAAACTAGCTACTTGTGTAGGTATTAAAACAAGTCTAGTCAGGGTGGTAAGTGGGGATTTGCATGGGTTAGTTTGGTTTTGGGCTAAAACCGAAATGTCGGTTTCTAGTTTTTCAAGATCATTTGATTTCGATTTTTTTGGTTTCGAGTTTTAGTTTGGGTTCGCTTCGTTTCAACTTTTTGGCTTGAAAATGTTGGACAGAAAAAAATAGTTGGCCAACAATTATGAATTGGGCCTAAATTTTTTTTGTTAGTTTATAATTAAATGATTGCTATACATTTAAGCTAAAAGTTTTGGTTAAACTATATACTAAACTATTATAAATTACTTGAAACTTTATATAAAAATAGAAATCTATAAGTACAGTTCGGTTTGGCTTTTTTCGGTTTTAGTTACACATAAAACTAACCTACAACCAAACAGTTGGTTTTTATGTAACATTTTGGATTTTTCAAACCCGTATTCGTTTACACATAACCCGACCCGGGAATATTTTTAAAATCTTTATCATTAATCAAAATCAAGTGTTTATAAGTATTTAAAGTTTACATTTTCATTTTATACCCTTTACCTTTTCTAAATTGTTTATGTTTTGATTTAACTTTAAAAATAATCAAGTAATAGCATTTTTTAGATAGTTTAGGGACCTTTATTGCCAAAACATGAAAATATCCTTTTGTTCCCCGGAGCGCTGCGCGGTGGCAGCTTGGGTGGCCACGCGGCGCCTCCACCTATCTACACAGTTTGTTTCGTGATAGATCGTTTTCTAGTTCGTTTAAGCTATAAAATTGATTATATTAAGTATGTTTGAATGAATTAAGGTCCAAGTAAACATCATATAACTAAAATACAACTCTTAATTTGTTTTCCCATGGTCAAGATCATATCTTTTAGTATATTTCATTGATTCTTTCCTTAAAACGTATTTACTTGCTTAAACGGGCTAAAAATGCCATAATTAGTTCGGTCTATGTCTTCCTATATAAACACATCATAATTCCCTGCAGTAAACTTTAATCTAACCCTAATCCACCACCTCCAGCCGTCACTAGTCTCTGCAATCTCGTAAACCCTTCGGTTTTTTCATATTCGTTAAAGATGCAAAACTTGATCGTTGACTTTGCATGCTTTAGGACCTTTGACTTCCGTTTCTCGTCAATCCTTTCACTTTCCAGGTAAGTTGTAAACTGTAAAATCGTTCATACACATTCCTAGTCAATAACCTTCAATCAATTTCGGTGGTTGAAGGGTGTTGACTGGTCAATTGCTTTAAAACCCGTTAAAGGGCAAAACAGTCAACAAGTTTGAATTTGCGTTTTCTCATGCTTCTGGTCGGATTCAACGTTCGGTCCAGAATACTTTTATTCTCGTAATGAAATTTTAAGGCTACTGCCCAAAATCCGACTTCCGACTCGCTGTTCGGATTCTGGTCAGTACCAGCTCGCTTAAACGTTTAATTCAACATAACTAGAGTTCTACTCATCCGTTTGGATTGATTCCAGCGGCATTAAGTTCATTTTTATTTATAGTTTCATATCACAAAGTTTCAGGTTCTAATCAGTTATCTCGTTTGACGCGTATTGGATGACTCGCTTATCCGTTGACTCGTTTATTCTTAATTATACTCACTTGCCTTTAATCTAAGGTGAGTTTTATCATTCCCCTATTTTACTCGATTTTCACAAATGTTTTGGGGACATATGCGTATATCATACTATACATACATATCTATATATACATACATATCAAAAATAGCAAACGTGTAATTGTGTGTGATTAATCAAATCTACTTATGTGCTTATTTGTCTTTGTATGCAATCGTTTGACATATCCCCTTGGAGAGGGTTCTCATTCTATTGACCACCGCTAGATTCGCTTGACAACGGTCTTATTCTATTTATTTGCTCATAGTTGATTTACCGGCGCCCGATTCGCTTGGCAATGGTTTAATCGACAATCTATTTGTTTATGGTTTGATTTCATTACCGCATTTATTACGTTTTGCTTATTTATTATTTTAACATTATTTTTGGTGTCAAAACTTGGTGATAAACTCACTCAACATGTTTGTTGACAAAACTCCATTTTCTACGCATATGCAGGTTGTCTGAGTTAAAGGATGGACACTTAGAAAGACCTTAGGGTTATATTGAAGACAAACTTGAATTTAAATGATTGTAGTTATTTATTTGAATTGTTTTGTTGTGTTGTATTTGATTATTGTGGGTATTATTTGAACAAAATAATTAATTAGATATTGTCATTTATATTTATGATAGTATCTTTGAGCTATGAGCAATCGGATCATGCCCGGCATTTCCGCCTTAGATTGGGGTGTGACATTTTATTTTACTTAAATTATTACAGTTTGGTTTTTTCGGTCCCGTACACCTCCAATAATAAGGTGTCTTCTCTCTATTCTATAAATGAAGGATTAAAATTATGCTAGGTGTGTTTATATACAGGAGTAGTTTAGCCTGCCTTTAAAGAAATATTCAAGGAAAACTTAAAATTAACATCAAACAGGTTTTATTATTTATGTATAAATACATGCATTAATATTAGTTATGGGAAAAAAACATAGATTTTTCAGAGACGAAATTATATTAAAACCTAAAGGGAACATTGTAGCAAGAAGTCTCAACTTACAAGAAAAAAAAAGACGAAAATCTGAAATACACGAAATTACAAGAGAAAAATAACATAATTGATCCTACAGGCTACACCTTTTCTTCCTTCCATTCCAAGCCTACCCTCGTTTTTCGAGCGTCTCTCGCTCTCCTTATAATATAGAAAAGTAAATTCATTTTAGACTAATTATCTCCTCTTCCTCTCAAATAAGGGCACGAACCTGACCCGTAACCCTAAAACCAAGGAACTCACCAACATCAATAGCATTGTTTTTGCTATCCTCTTTTGAGCGAGTTTATCTTTGTGCCCTATATTCCACCAGATAAACCAAATCTTCAAAACTCAGTCTAGTTACCAACCTTGTAGTTGATGTAACTTTGGATCATCCTAAGGTGTCTCTGAGTTTTAACGAGCTGTTGGTTTTTTCTTTTTACTATGAGGACCCCGCGCCTTGTTTTGATTCGAGAGCATCTTCTTTAATCAAAATGCTGGTGCGATAAGGTTTGAGTTAATAGTATATAAATAGTTGTGGTAGATGCCAGACATCTAAGGTCGTGGTCCTACCAGAGAGTCTGATTGGTTGTCTCCCCCACCATCTCACAACAAGCTACCCATTACATGACAAACTTAAAATTGATCCAAAAAAGCTAATTAATTGATTAATTAAGGTTTTCATTGTCACGGCTTGATTTGTGTTAGGTTCACAAAAAAAACATGTCATTGGATGGGTTTATAATTATCTTTTTGAGAGTGTTTTAATGATTAAGGAAGTGTGTTATACGTGCTTTACACTCTTGGGAGTTGAGGTCATAGTCTCAGATAAGTCTAATTTTGGAGTTTAATGTGGGCTGGCATGATGTGTAATGGTGATTGGAGCATGTGAGTCAAGTTGTTGGACGGTATGTTGAGGATGAATGTTTGTCTATGGGTGTAACCGAGCCGAGCTGCTTAAGCTCGAATCGATTAAAAGCTCAAAACAAGTCAAGCTTTTTTCAAGCTTGAGTTAAGCCTGGTCCTCAAGTAAAGTTCGTTCAGTTATCAGGTTCGAACTCGAGCCTTGTATGAGAAACTTGTTTAGGCTTGAACAAGACTTGTGTATTTTTAAGTTTTACCTCTTTTAGACTTCTATGTATTAAGTTAACATTTCACAGCCAGGTTTAGGTTCGTTTAAGTTTTTTCTCGAACTATAAAAATATGTATATAAGTTAATTAATAAATAAAACGAGCCAGACTTGAGCCTGGAAAACCAACTCATGAGCCGAACTGAGCCCTTGTAAGTCAAAACATGCCAAACTTGAGCCTAATCAGGCTCGGCTCGGCTTGTTTACACCCCTAAGCAAGGGAAAGCGGCCAATGCAAGCCAAAATGATCACCGGTGGAGCGATGAGACAAGACAAAGAAGAATCATAGTCAGATGCCGTAGTAAGATGGATTTCTACTAGGGAGAGCATGAACGATCAAGTGGAATTGGGCATTCATTTTTGAGTGTTCCTTTAGTAATACATTCGCAAGGAAGGCACAAAAGACGATCGTGATAGTCTTTAATCAGTAATGAGTGTAGTGCTTCCACATCTTGTATTTCTCTTATCTTCATTACACGATAACTAGTTTCAATGAAAATTGTCACATGTAAAAAACCTAGTCGTGTATTCGAGCCGACAATAATGACGTTATCCTTTTAAAAAACACCCTCCTTTTCAAGGCTATTAAGAAATATTTGTTTTTACCAGTTTTCAACTTTTCATCATGTTTTGGTTTTATTTACGATGTTTTGTAGCTTTTTTTTTTACCAAAATCGGGATGACTTATTCAAATTTAATCGAAATTGACCTAAATTCCAATAACAGTTATATAACCTTTACAGTTAATATATATATACACAAAATTGAATCACATAAATAATGTATCAATTTAAACCACGTTAAAAACCTATATTAGCTTCAAAATTACCTCACTTCTCTTTCTTTTGGTCTTAACATGTCACCGTCTAAAAATATACGATGACACTCGAATATTATTAATTATTAACTAGTATTATTACCCGCGCGTTGCAGCGGGCGTGCCAAATCATAAAAGGAGTCGAGTTTGCATTATGAGTTCGAATGCGTAGAAAGTTTAACATGTAACAAACACTTGAATGATGTTATGTTTTTTTAGTAAAGCAATGACACTTTCATAATACCTGAAGGCAACATAAAATAACTCTCGTCATTTTGTATTTCCAGAATTGTGTTCGTATATATTGATAATTTAATGCTCTAAACAATGATGAAATCTAATATGATACTTACAGGCCTTTGAATTATAAAAATCATGTATATAATAGCAGTTGAAGAGAAAATTTGTTTATTTGTTACTGTGTTGAATGGTTAATATAATTGTGGCTAGTATATGCGTAACTTAGAAGCCCTGAACAACATACATGAACTCTTAACCCAAATTGTTGAGAGTTGTATATGTCAATCAATAACTTAGAAAAACAATGGTATAAACCCCCAAACAACACACGGCAATCAGTACCGGGCCTCGTAGAAGATAAGCAAGTTTGAAGGCGATGTAAAGGGATAAAAAGGGAATTAAACACTTGGTAAGGAGTTGCGAAACTGGTGTTGTTCGTTGTCGCCGGCGAACGGCTAGATGATGCTATCATGTTGGTTGATAGGAAACGGTTGGTCACCGTCGTTTCCTAGTAGAAGTAGAAATTAATAGAAGTTGCTAACCATCATCACATGGTACAAACAAACAAAAACACACATACAATGAACAATGACATACATGTACACAAAAAAATATTTGAAGGGACTAATATGTATAAAATCTATTGAAGTTTTAACTACCAATGTGAAAAGATAACTTCTATACACACATATATAAAAGTTAGTGGTTAATGCTCATGAATAGTAACTTTTGTGGGTTAACCAATTTTTATTTTTTAATATATATATATATAATGTAACACATAAATATATGTTCTACTTCAGCATGCAGATTTTTCCAATATTAAGGACCAACAATATTCCGAATTAACAAGTGTTGTTAACATATATATATATATATATATATATATATATATATATATATATATATATATGAATAGTTAAGTGACTAGTTGTGAAGAAGCAAAGTCCTTTACCCGTGCCATAAATCAACTTTAACTGTAACCAACGGTTCACATCTGTTATCACATTTAAGCTGACTTTACTTGACTTTCTTCACCATAAGGAGTGTACATGGTTGAGGGGTCGGTCTTTTTTATTTCTTTTGAATCACAACTTCATCTTATTTTGTTTAATCGTTGCATAAACCACTACTTTCTAAATTTGTCTCATTTTGTGTTTCTTTATATAATCATATAAATTTACGCTGTTTTAAACATTTTTTGAAAAAACTGGTTATTCACTACTTTAGTTGTTCAAGTGAAACCCTTATGTTTGGTAAATTTTAAGTAAAATAAATGTTCAGAATAAACTTTAATTTTGGATTGTAACATTCGACTGGGATCAGAAAATCTGAGCTACATGGAAATTTTTGTAAAGGTAGATCATTTTTGTAAAAGGACATGACAAGGAAAAACACAGACAAAAAGACCAAAACTAAGAATTTGATTCTAACATATTAATGGAAGTAAATATGTACCTTGTGTAATAAGTAAAAACGGAAGTATATGTTAAAAATAAAAAAAACATATATATATTTGGCAAATCTGAATTGACATAACAAATGAAAATAGTTTGAAGGCGTACTTTAGTAGTGTACAGTATGACTGTATTACAGTATTGTATTAGACACAGATGGCTTTAGTATATTCAAGCAGTTGGGCCGATATGGTTTTTGGTCCATGTGGTGGCACAGATTGTCAGACTCATCTGTCTTTTAGTGGCGTTTTGTTCTCATCATTTGCTACTTTACAGAGAAGCAATGTTAATGGTTCCAAAATTTCTTCACATTTTATATTTATGAAATTTTAGATTATACTTCTACAATTTGTTTTTCTTTTTAACTTTTTAACAACACATTATATTCTTTGAAAAGGACCTAGGGGCTTATTTTATATACCTTTAAAAAGTTACAAAGTCTAGACTTGTAATGTAAATTTTTAAGGGCATGGGATATTCAGATTGGGATGTTATATTCAGACATCATCTGACATTTGGTTGTCATGGGCGAAGCTTATGAGGGGGCGGGCTATCCCTGGTCACCTCCGTTTTTTTGCTTTGTATGGTAAATTTTTACGATTTCGTTCGAAAAATTTTTATAGATATTGAGCCTAGCCACCCCTCAGTGACTTTGGCCACCCCTGTGATGTCACACCCCGCTCAGAGCCTGGGCGTGACAACCCAACGTTGGTACTTGTTTTGTAAATACATCAGAGTTAAAGGTTTTAAAACGGAAGACATTTAATAAAATATTATTATATTCAAATCACGGGGTTTGAAACAACCGTTAAGTTATACAAAAGTGTTAGGATATTAAAACCATGATTTACATTATTTTAATATTAAAACATCCTTTGAGCCATCAGATCGTCTAACGGCTATCCTCTGTTTCCAAACACCTATCCTTCATTACCTGTAAAACAGTTATAAAAAAAATACGTTAGCAACACATGCTGGTGAACACGTTGACTCAAAATATTTAAGTTGCTTAATTATCCCCTCGGGTATCTTGTGACCCGGCCCATCGTGGCTTAGGAAACAACCAAGTTAAATATACTATTACAAACCTCTAGTTATACTTGAAACCTCTCAGCGATACCGCAGCATCGAGGTCTTGGCAACTATTCAATATACACGAGATAATCCCCTCTCGGACATTACTTGGGTCCGGCCCAACGTGGCGGAGGCATTAGCAAGTGTGGTGCGGTGCCCCCACCGTCTGCCCACATATGTAAGGATCCAGACAAACGTATATAATAGCCTGAGGGCCAGTATTACTTTTGTTTATAAAGTTTTAGGGATATAATCCCATGCAAACATTAAAGACTTTGTTTTATAAAAAGTTGGACGTATTCACCTTTCTTCTTGGTTGGTGCTTCTCACCAATTTGTCTCGTTACCTCGGACCTATAGTACGAGAATAACATTTTATAAGTATTAGATCAACGATCTAGCTTCAGACCTTTAGTCCGATTGCATAACCTTTACCTTAACATTTTATCTCTTTATAAATATAAGGACCTGCAGTCCTTTCTTTTTAATCGTTTATAAACCTTTGTTTCTTCTTCGTGAAGAAAATATATATTTCAAATTCTTATTATAAGAAATATAAAATCTTTATATAAAATAAAGAAGTATTATTTTATCTATAATCTCGACTTTATAAAATCTTATTTTCACTTTATAAAATCAAGGTACGGGCCATATCCCTAACTAGGGTCTAAGCCATTTATATTATAATAATCGGGCAGAATCCATACCTTGAATGACTTATTTATAGAAATGCTTGTGCTTTACTTGAATAGCACTTCTACCTGAAGGTAAGTCGAGAGGGTATTTAAGTAGGGTTATGGCACGCATTTCGAGGTAAGGCTTGTCAGGATATCGCCATCTCGGGTCGTGGCACGTATATCGAGACAATGTGTAATTGGAAGTGTGAGTTGGATGGTGAGGACCACCCCCCATGGCCAGCCTATTTATAGAAATTTTTGTGCAGCTTCGCGTATCGTGAAGCTGCACTAGCTTCGTTGAGTCGCCGCGTAGGCTTGCCACGTGTCGTTCCTGTCTCTCCACGTGTACTGCGAAGATGCACAACTTGGATTCTTCGCGTATCGCGAAGATGCAAAATTTTGAATCTGTTCATTTTTAGTCCCTGGTCTTTTGGTAACTTGCCATATATTGATCTTATCATCATCCAAAAATACAAAGGCGGCTCTTAAGCAGCTTGCGGCGATGCGAGCATGCGCCATCATAGCACCACATTGCGTCCATCACCCTTCACCCGAGCCCGTGCGCATGCGTGTGTGCGTCGTGTGCTTCGCACCCTCCGCTAGGACTAGGGAGAGTGGTTGGCCACTTAAGAACATTTCCATGGAATGTTCTCTCCTTATAAAGTGCTTTATTTTTCTTTCTTTCTCCGATGTGGGATGGAGTCTCCTTACTCCATTCCTTAACATAAACTACTTCCATTCTTTGTCTTATTTTTCTCTTTACATTTGCCAAGAATATTTTTAGTCCTTAAGTTTTATTAATTTGTCAAATTTGAACCATAATTTTTGTTATGTTACATGTGACTTAGCCCAAGCTTCACCACTGGACGTTGAAGAAATTCTAAACGAGTTATATAGGGGTATACAAGTGAAGGTGGAAAATTTGAGAACTATGAAAAATTTTAACAATAATAAGATATTATGGCCCATACAATGCATACAGGACATATACAAGGCATACAGACAGTGTAGAAATCTCTAGGCGCAAAGCGATCAATCAGAATTAATAGACATTAATCGGATTGAAATTGGTATGTGACTTTTTCAAATATACAAACATTAGTTTTAGAGCCCGTGTCACACACGGGATAATTCAAATTATAAAATTATAAGTAAAACAAATAATTACATAGCGTATATGAAAAAAAAATGTATTACATCTATGCTTGTATCTATACAATGTGTACATAAATTGTATCACAGAATGATTTTTTAAATGAACTTAATAAAAAAATGTCCGTACAAAATCGTGCCCGAGTATGCTTCTTTCTATTGAAAAATTCATTCTCGGTGTTATATGTATAATTGAAAGAATTTTGGTTATGAACCAATTTTGAAAATAAGACTTCTCATACGATAATAGTTCTAATCACTCAGCCTAAATACAAAGAGGCGTTACCTTTATTGATATATTTATCAATTTACCACCCATAAAAGGAAAGTAGAATATTAAATTTTAGCAATGGATGTTCTTCAAAAACTATGTTTTTCTAAGCTACACCATAAAAAAAATATTGAGAAGTTTCATAGGGCTTCTCAACTTTGTTATAATGACAACATAAAAATAATATATTAACCCATTCAATTTTGTGAATATTTTGTTTCATTTTAGCATTGTTTTGCATGACATGCTTCACATACAATGTTCTGATCACTATTGAAGGAAAAATTAATGTTGACATAAATATTTCAAATTTGATAAAAGTTAGAAACATTGACAGACATGGGGGTGGCATGTCGAAAGTGTTTTCAATTTTTTCATTAAATTTTAATAGTTGAGGGAAAAATAGTCAATTTGTCAAATTCTGAACCTTTTGATTATTTCAAAAAACGCCATTAAAAATAAACTAGAAACCCGAATCATGTTTAAAATTCTAACTTTCATACATTTGACATTTTAAAGTCAACACTTTGAACCCATAACAAATTTGACGATAAATCTATTTTGCATTCTCAAACTTTATTCAAAATTTTATTCTTGGCCCGTAACAAATTTTGACCTAAATGTAGTTAACTTGTACCAAACAATCTATTTACCAACTTTTGACTCATAAAATCAAATTTAACTTCCACAAAAAACCCGAAACAATTTTCATTTGAGAAACATAATTTGTTGTTGATTTTTAGAATTTACCAAGTATTTTGAAATATATAGTAAAATAATATGTTAATATTTATATTTATAAAAATATATAGATATTATATAAATATAGTGTAAAAGGAAAGTGAATAATTATTGATTTATTACATATATTAGGGTATATTAGTTTTGGAGGGAAAAGAATTGTGAGAATTAACCAAAACATGACAAGTGTCACATTTATTTTACTTTATTAGAATAGGTAGATATGCCAAATTTTATATATAAAATTTTTCAATTTTGGTCAATATTGGCCACCAGCGATCAATGTTGTAAAAGTAGGTTTACAAGGCCGAGTACTCCTCGAGTACTCGCTACAAGGTACGTCGCCGAGGGGAGTTTCTTTAACTCCGCCTAGTTACTAAGAATCGATCAAAGATGGTCAACCTCAGCCATAATTACATTTAGTCGATGGACTTGAGCCGATTTTAACTTAAAAAATAAAACATAATTCTTATTTTTATAACATTAAAGAACAAATATCAATTTTTAATTAATTATTAGTAATTCTTAAAATAATTTATTGTGTATTTCTTCTATTTATATTGATATTTACATATTTTGTTTATATTTACCATGCCCGAGTACTCCTTGAGTACTTCGAGTACACCCAACTCCCTCGTCAACCGTCTAGGGTCTGCCTAACGACTTTTGCAACCTTACCAGCGATTAATCGGCACTTAGGCGAGATTTTTACAACCATACTAATATAGTTAACATACGAAAAACTATATGTCTCTTATACGATACAAGACGTCATGGCCTATGCGACTCGACACTCGTATAGCCTATATGGGTTGAACATACATGCCAGCTTACAGGTCTAACACTTCCATACCATTATCGTGCACACAATATCTATTCTTATAGTATAAACCACATAAATGATGTCCGAATATAAAATACATACGTTTACGAGACTTTTTACTTGTTTATCATCTATCATGATGTTGATTATACGAAGTGATACTTTAAAGTGGTAGAATAGTAAATAATCCATACCATAGGGTCCTATATCTAACCTCTCAACATTTAAACCGGCTGGCCGGGCCAACATCAAAATAATAAAACGTGCCATTTTATTATTAATAACAATAACAATCACAATCCAAAACAACAAAAAGATAATGCTTTCCCGGTAACAAAAACCCTCACCGGAAAATGACGTCACCCCATCTCCTCCTCATCCTCATCTTCAGCACCATTACTCTCACTTCCGGCGTAAACTCACAGCCGTTCTCAGCTTCCGAACAATCAATTCTCCTTAACCTCAAGCAAAGCTGGTCGGACCCACCAACGCTAGCCCACTGGAATGCCACGTCATCACCCTGCACATGGCCGGAGATCCTCTGCCGGAACGGCTCCGTCACCGGACTTCAACTCCCGAGCAAGGCACTCATGGGCTTCATCCCGCCGTTCATCTGCGACCTTAAAAACCTCGAAACAGTGAATTTACACGATAATCTCATCGGCGGCGAGTTCCCTAGGGTTTTCTACAACTGCTCAAACCTAATTGAACTCGATATCTCGCTGAATATGTTCGTCGGAACCTTGCCGGACGATATCGACAAGCTAATTCACCTCAAAACGGCGGAATTTGGAGGTAATAATTTCACCGGAGACATACCGCCGGCGATCGGAAACTTAACGGCGTTAACGTCGTTACTGCTGTACCAAAACTTATTCAACGGAAGCGTACCTCCGGAAATTGGAAACTTAACGAATCTTGAAACGTTAGGGTTAGCATATAACGGGTTTTTGAACCCGGTAATACCGCCGGAGTTCGGTAAGCTTAATAGCTTAAAGACGTTATGGATGCCGGCGAGTAATTTAATCGGTCAAATACCGAACTCGTTGACTAATTTGGTCAAACTTGAGTTACTGGATTTGAGTTTAAATAATTTAGAAGGTGAAATACCTTCTGGGTTATTTTTATTACAGAGTTTGGATTTAATGTTCTTGTATAAGAATAATTTATCCGGTCAACTTCCGGTGGTGGTTCAGTCAACGAATTTGACTCGAATTGATATCTCAATGAATAGTTTGACCGGGTCAATTTCAGAAGATTTTGACAAGTTACAAAAGCTTGAGGTTTTTAATTTATATTCAAATAAATTCTCCGGCGAGATTCCGGCGAGTGTTTCGACTCTTCCGGCGTTGAGGATTTTTAGAGTTTTTAGAAATAATCTCACCGGAGATATTCCTCCGGAGTTTGGACTTCACTCCAAGCTTGAATCTTTTGAGGTTTCCGATAACCAACTCACCGGAAAGCTGCCGGAGAATTTGTGTGCCGGTGGGATGTTGACCGGAGTGATTGCTTTTGCTAATAATCTCGCCGGAGAGTTGCCGAAGTCTTTAGAAAGTTGTGATAGGGTTACTGCAATACAATTGTATGATAATAAGTTTTCCGGTGAGATTCCGGCTGGTGTCTGGATGTTGAAGAATGTTTCAAGTTTGAGGCTTTCCGGCAACCAGTTTTCCGGTGAGCTTCCGAGTAAGGTTAATTGGAATCTGTCTAGATTGGAGATTAGTGATAATAAGTTTTCCGGCCGGATTCCACCGGAGATTGCTACTTGGGGGAAGCTTAATGTATTCAAAGCTAGTAACAATATGTTTTTCGGCGAAATCCCACCGGAGTTTACTGCTTTGTCGGAGCTGACTGTGCTTTACCTCGATGGAAACTCGCTTTCCGGCGAGCTTCCGGCGGAGTTTAAGTCATGGAAAGCGTTAACCGATTTGAATCTTGCACGAAACAATCTCTCGGGTCCGATTCCATCGTCAATCAGCTCGTTGCAGGATCTGTTAGAACTCGATTTATCCGAAAACCAATTTTCCGGTGAAATACCGCAGGAACTTGGGAACCTCCGGTTGACAAGTTTGAATCTTTCTTCGAATAAACTCACCGGAAAAATCCCGAAAAATTTTGATAATTTGGCTTATCAGAATAGTTTCTCTAACAATCCGAACCTTTGTTCCGCTTCTCAAATCTCCAACTTGAATAACTGTTATCCGAAAACCTCACACTCGAAAAAATTCTCACCGAAAATCATAGCCTTGATCACCATCCTATCGGCGTTTGTTGTATTCGCAGCCGTCCTGTTTGCGTTATTTGTGTTTAGAGATCACCAAAAAAAGAAACCGAAACGAATCCGGACAACGTGGAAACTAACCTCATTCCACAAGATGGATTTCACTGAAAAAAATATATTATCTTGCATGAATGAAAGTAATGTGATTGGTTCCGGTGGTGCGGGCAAAGTGTACCGGATTGAGGTCGGTCCACCAAGGGGTTACGTTGCGGTTAAGCGGATTTGGAATAATAAAAAGGTGGATCAAACTCAGGAGAATGAGTTTACGTCCGAGGTTCAAATATTGGGTTCGATTCGTCACTCGAATATTGTGAAACTGCTGTGTTGTCTGTCGAGTTTGAACTCGAAGCTTTTGGTTTATGAGTACTTGGTGCACCAGAGTCTAGACAAATGGTTACATGGGAAGAAGAGGAAACCTGAGCCCGGTTTGGTTCCAGGGTTTGTATTGGACTGGCCTAGGCGGCTGCATATTGCAACGGGTGCGGCCCAAGGGCTTTGTTACATGCATCATGATTGCTCGCCGCCTATTGTGCATAGAGATGTGAAATCCAGTAACATTTTGTTGGATTCTGAATTTAACGCGAAAATTGCTGATTTTGGGTTGGCGAAGATTTTGGAAAAGCCGAAGCCTGGTGAGCGTGGCATGGCTAACGTCGTTGGCTCAATGGGTTATTTTGCTCCTGGTAAGAACTCTTTCCTATCACTCCTTTGACTTCTAATCTTAACTCGGTTTTGTTTAGTTTGTTTGACCATTAAAGTTTGCGTGTTAAACGGGTTGTATTCGTGTTAAACACGAACCCAGATTTCATGTCAAATATTAATCCGAAAACGACATGAGTTTTCACTAGTTATCACGTGCATGAAACATTTAGGTGATTTCACACAAAATTTTGTGTTTTAAATATTAATGCTCTAAAATTAAAATTTGCAAAAACAAGGTATAGATGTATATAAATTGTCACACCAAGTATAAAACTTTGACACTCATTTCTTTTAGAAAATCACCACATTGTCCATTTTGACCAAGAAGTTAACAAAATAGTCATGGGACTTTTTAAAATTACCAATATATTATGGCACGACGTGTGTCTGGTGCATCAGATTGTAGTCGACTAAAATGTGGCAACCGAGAAAATTGGTGCAACAGATTTCGTCTGATGCGTCGTGGCGCAGGGTGGTGACACATGGCGGCATGTTATGAGTTGACATTATTGAAAAGAAGAGAAAGTCAAATGGCTATTTTCATAACTTTAAAAAGTCAATGATATGTTGCTGATTATATTGGTCAAAATGAATATTATAGTGATTTTCCTTTCTTTTTTTTTTAATCTTGTAATGTTAGTTATAATATGACCTATCAGTTTAAGCATGACATAACACTGCTTAAAATAAGTACATAATTAAACAGGTTAACCATGATCCCGCCCGGCCGTTTACCTAATGTTAGGTACTATGTCATGTCAAAATCCACTCCCTTAATTAAAAGTCAACATATTGATTGCAGAGTACGCTTACACAACAAGAATAAACGAACGGATAGACGTATACAGCTTCGGTGTGGTACTACTTGAGCTCGTGACAGGACGAGAAGCAAATGAAGGAGACGAAGATTTAAACCTGGCCGGATGGGCATGGAAGCACTATGGAGAAGGTGATTCCGTGGCCGGGGCTTTAGATCCACAAATCAATGGCTTCATGGAGGAAATGAGCACTGTGTTCAAGTTAGGACTCATTTGCACAAGCACATTGCCATCGAGCAGACCGTCAATGAAGGACGTTCTCGAGATTCTTCGAAGATGCAACCCGCTTGATCAACTCCCCGAAGAGATGAAACAAGGACGAGAAGAGTTCGACGTCGCGCCTCTTCTCAAGAAAGAAAGTTATGTCACTAGCTATCAAGAAACTGAGGAGATCTTCTAGTCCTAAAAATGTAAGGCATTAGGGTCTTAGTTCTTTTTTTTTTTTTTGTATTTGTGTAACATCCTAAAATTTATAATGTTGAATAAAGAAAGTTACGTTTAGTGATTTCGCGTTATTAATTAATTAATATCGAGTAAAGAACGGATCATGGACTTAGATTAATTGAGATGGGTTAAATGAGAATGGGCCTTAGGTCCATGGGCTTTAAGGGATATAAATATCCCCTAAACCAAGCTAAAACCCTAAACCCTCATTTCATTTCCATCATAATCTCTACACACTCCAAACACACACACACACCATAAACGAGCAAGACCCGAGAGAGAGTAAACGTTAGTTGGTATTAGATCTTATTACACGAGATCTAGAGTGCATAAACAAGCTAACCAAGATCGAACGAGCGCTAAAGGTATGTTCTTGACCTTTAAAGTTTACGTAGTATTGAACGTTTTTACTTAAAGGTCCAAGCTTTATAGTATATACGGGATATATATACGACCGAAAACGGTTAGGGAACGTAGTGGGTGATGTCGAACCATAACAAGGGTATTAAAATCGCCAAAATGCTTGATAAAAACTAAACCCGTAGCTGAACTGGGCAACTTCGCCTGCAAAACCATAACTTCGCCTGCAAAACCATAACTTCGCCTTCAAAGCATAACTTCGCCTTCAAAGCTTAACTTCGCCTACGGCCAAGTTCGCCTAACTGGTAACTTCGCCTAAGGCCAAGTTCGCCTAACTGATAACTTCGCCTAAGGCCAAGTTCGCCTAACTGATAACTTCGCCTACGGCCAAGTTCGCCTAACTGATAACTTCGCCTAAGGCCAAGTTCGCCTAACTGATAACTTCGCCTACGGCCAAGTTCGCCTAACTGATAACTTCGCCTAAAGTTAAGTTCGCTTAAGGTTTAACTTCGCCTAAAGTTAAGTTCGCTTAGAAAATAAATTAAAAACCTAATGGAAAATGTGTTTAAGACAGTTAATGTAAATAAAATTTTTCCAAGCTGACCTAGCAGCTCGACCCCAGCCAGGGGCTCTGCCCCTTGGACCCTGTTAGGGGCTGCCGCCCCTAGACCCCGCTGCCAGGGGCGCTGCCCCCGGACCCCCGTTCGTTGTGGGTAGTAGTTAAGACTAGAAAGATGATATGAGTAGTGATAGTTAATTGATACGTATACTTGTTATACAGTCAGCCGTGCACAACTGAAGAAAGGGATTACGATTAACGGTGAACGTAACCGTGTTCAGGTGAGTTTCTAGCCCCATTTATGTGTTATGTTTTCGGGGCTGTGTGCATACTCAATATGTTTGTTAATACGCTTATCCTAAGAGATAAGTGTATGCCTTATGTGAATAATGTGAAATGTCTGAATGATTGCTTGATGGTACGTGAACGATCTTCGGATATTGCACGTACTGTCAGGTTGTAACGCTATGTATAAGGTAAGTATGATATGTATGCTTATGTGTATGAACGTGATAAAGTTAATAAAAGAATGAAAGGATGGTTGTATGGTTACGAAAAGGGTACCGAGCCCTAATAATACTCGAGGTATGACGTATGGTTGTATGGTAACGAAGAGGGAATCGAACCCTACAAATATTCGAGAACTAGGGAACCGAACCCTACTAATATTCGAGGAAAGAGGGTACCGAGCCCTAATAATACTCGAGGAAAGAGGGTACCGAGCCCTAATAATACTCGAGGAAGGAGGGTACCGAGCCCTAATAATACTCGAGGAAGGAGGGTACCGAGCCCTAATAATACTCGAGGAATGTAGGGCGTAATGCTCTTTATAACGTAAGATGTGAAAGTAAGAAAGTAAGAAAGTATGAAAGTATGAATGAAAGAATATAAGTTATTGTGTATTGTATAATGTATGATTAACTAGAACTCACTCAGCGTAGCTGACTTTTAGTATGCACGCAGGTGAGTAGGATGAGACAGCTGGCTTGAGTGGGGACACATGGCAGAAGAATAAGAGTCTGGCATCTGAAGACTTATGATGTTTTAATTTTAATGCTTTAATGTTGAAAGACAAAGGATGTTTTGAGACAAGTTATGAATTATGTAATGTTTTATGAAAGTTTTATATTCCGCGTAAAGTTTTAATTAACTCTGATATTTAGAACTGTGTTCATGAGTAAATCCAACACGAAAGTAGGGCTACCGGTAACGGGGCCCTACAATTTGTATATTAGGTTTACACGCGAAATGTACGTGATGTGTGCGAAGAGATCATTCTTACACATTATTTCTCATGTTAGCGATCTCAAATACCAAATGAACGTATAGTAATAGTAGATACGTGATTTTGAAGTCGCGTGTGTAATAGTTATGTGTGAAATTGTTATAACGTTACTTGCATATTAATAGTTTAGTTGTATAAGAATACATAAGCTATAAGTTACGCGAGTATAAATACGCAAACATTTTGAGTATACACAAATCTAAATTAATATAAGGTTTCTTGTTGATGGTAGATGGATGCCATAGTGATTCAAAATCAAATCACAGTGAGACTTTTCAGCTTTTAAAAAGTTTTTCTTTTTGCCTTTGGTTAGCCATGTGTTTATATAAATATGAATATCTTCATTTCCTTTGCTGAAATAGGTGGCAACAAACCAGTTTCTTCGAAGTATCATCATATTCAATTCCCATTGAATCCATTTGCATGCCAAATCTAGTTTCTGGAGGTCCAAATTTTGCAAGATAATGAAAACACTCAAATGTTTTTGTGGCTATATCTTCTTTTTAGTGAGCATATATATAACTAAAACAATTATCATAAAAATGATAAACAAAAACAAATAAAATAAACCGGGAAAAAGAAAGGGAAGAGATACTTCAAGAGGTCCGTAAGACCACACGCAGTGGGTTCATTTAGTAATCCACAACGAGCCAAACACCGTCCCGGCCTCTCGTTTTGCCGGGGTTCGGTGTATTTACAACGTCTGTCTTGCACGGTGGTGGGCTAGAACCTTTTCCTCTTCGTTTTGCTTCGTCTCCCCCAGCCACTACGAGTTGTCTAAGGATCAAGATAAAGACGGCTAAGTCAACTTGATATTTTGGTACTATCACCACAAAGAACTTTCAAAAAAATTATTTGTGTCTTCGTAGCATATTGAATCGGAAAGTACGAAGTTTCATAATTTCTATAATATATCTTCCAACTGGTATTTGGGTGTTTTTGCTTGAATTATACGAGATAAAAGTCTCATATACGGTTGTCAGAGGTGGGATCGCACGAATCTTAATAAAGTTTATGATTGGTTTAAAGAGCGTCTCGAGATTCAGGCGATTGCGGATGATATAATAAGTAAAACGTTCCACCTCATGTAAACATATTGCATTGTCTAGTACATGCGCTATGACCTTTTACTGCTGTCTAACAGTTACTGGCGATTTTGCTTATGTTTAATACATAATGGCTAAAGCTAATTTCGGTTGGTTAATCTGATCAGCTCATCGATGGTCAGCAATCAAGTATGATGGTCCTAATGAGTGACATGACCCGACACATACCGAACCGGACCAAAGAATCTTTAATCAATGATGGACATCCAAACACTAAATATTATTTCTAGTTCCGTCACTATCAATAAGTTAATCTACAAAAAAAATGAAGCAAACTTGGAAAATGACATGATTAGAAGTCACCTTTTTGGTGTTGGAGTGAGGCAGTATCATGTTGCAAACGTACGTAAGGTATGTATGTTCTGGGTGAAGTTACGTCATGCATACGTCTATTATTGCTTTCATCCCAACATGGAGATGGAATATTAATCAACCAACCATAATCATATATAGTTACCATCCATTTATTCAAAAATTGAGTTAAATAAAATCCATTTATTAAAAAAATTGAGTTGATGGGTTAATATTAATTAAGTTAGTATGGACTAATTTTAAATGTTGTGCTTTGTTTAGTGTTGGAAAATTCCATTACACATCAAACGATTACAATGAAACTTTTAATTAAGTTATTATTTGTTTTTCTTTTGAAACTTTTAATAAGCCAATAAATATTTTGGACTGAAATTCTTGGCTCCCAATGAAGTTAAATATAATGCAACTAGACGGAGAGCTATCATGTCTCATATGTTGACTTCTGCTCTAATTAAACGTAAAATTTTAAACTGTCCTAATTTTTATTGTCTTTATTGGTCAACTGAGAAATCTGTTGAATGCTGCTCACTTGTTTACGGGGTGTTAAGTGACGGCAATGGTGTGGCAAGACACTAGTATTAGTAGGTTGCCGTTGTGTAACATACCTCCTATTTTTGCCTTTTCAATTGTTGATCTCCTAAAAGTTCATACTCATATTTCGGGTCATGAAATCAAGAGAAAGGTGGTGCATTCGATAGTGTTTAGGGCCGACTCTCAAAGAGGGTAGAGTGTCTCGGCCTGACACACAGCTAGGCCTGAAATTATTATTTTAAAATTTATATACTTTTTATGAAAAAAAAAATATATGTATTTTTTATGTTTAAACTCAATTACTCAATTCATTCAAGTCTATTTTTATACAAAACTATTTTTGCACAACCCAAATCATAACCAGGTAAGCCAATTTAAAATTTTAATTGTTTAAACCAACCAAAAACCCTTTTACTTAAGGCCTAAAAGTTTTTTCTCCTTCGGCCCCCCCTTTTTTTTTTTTACAGTTCTTGTAGACGGCCGTGATAGTGTTGGTTGTCTATCAGAGCATAGGGCATGCCCACAACTTCATTTTCTCTAAAGCTCCCATTAAGATCGAAAAGATTATTCTATAGATAAAAAATAGAGGGAAGAGCTTGGAGTTAGATTGGGATGGATGGAAAAAATTCGATTTGTAATTTTTTTTTTCTTTGCTTGTTGTTATTGGTTCATTACGAGTTGGTTGACCTCTTTTTGTTGAAATCTGTCGTTACAAATAAAAAAAGGTTAAATAAGTCCGAGTCAGCTACGTTTTTATTGTAGGTGGATTGAATTTTCAAGTGAGATTTTGATTTTTCTAATTTGAGTTTTTGAGACTGAAGCCAAAGTCTTACTTTCGTGTATTGTAGCTCCAATCTTGGGATAAAATCATTAAAATTTGTAATGAGAGTCGAGAGATAATCATTATACTGTATAATACTAATATATGTGTTTAACATCCAAATAATGTGATTATATTAATACATGTCTATATATGTGTGAGGGGAAGGGGCACTCATAGGTATTACCCATGCACCAGTCAATCATTTACTGCCTCCTCATTTCTACCCTTAATTACCCACAAACCACAAAGTTACTGGCAACACTTACTCACAAGTACCCTAGAACTTTATTAATTCATTTTAATTATTCAATGGTCAACATAAATCAATTTTGTGTGGCAAACATTTGCCATATAAATATGAAGCCATGCACCTTACCTACATAAAGTGGGGTGGCGTTACCACGTGGTTTAAAAACCATACATCCTTATCAAATGGGGCCCCTTCCCCTCTTATCCAAAGGATCATAATGTGCACTAAATACAAATCATCATGTAAGATATTGATCTTTACATACGTAACAAGAGCAAATTTAGCAAAGTACCATTCATAAGGTGCATTCAAGAATTTTATGTTAAACAAAATGATCCAACTACAACAGAAAGGCAGGTAAACGGACAACAAAAATTTGGTGACTTATGAGTTTCTATATAATCACCATGATTAAAATTCATTAGACCATGATAAAACTATTAGAGGGAGTCCTTGCTCATTTGGTGGATTAAAATTTGGATTTCCAACGTTGTAGCTTTCTTATATCATCTTTATCACCAACCTTTAGGCTGGGTTGTTCACTAAATGACAAAATAATATAAATCTTTATAATCTCACGACCTGGTTGTGAAGACAATCTGGGTCACAACCCAATCATTTTCAATTCATTGCCAACATGGCAATTAATTAGTGGTCTATTATTTAATTTTCTTTTTCTTTTTAAATCTAAAGAACTAATTTTACATATATTTTGATTTCTTTTAATAACTTATATTATTTAACTTTTTAAAAAAAATCTAAAAATATAATCTTGTTTAATTTTTTCTTAAACATTTTGATATAAATTTTATTAAAATTTTCATAAATATGTATTTTTTAATTAGAAATAAACGTTTAGTTTATTTAAACATAAGTACTTTCAAGTATATAAATTTTATTTTATGGAATACTTTCTAACAATATGTTTATTTTAACTTTTTTTTCTAATTTTAATATATTTTATACTCAAAATAGTATTTGTTCAAAAGAAATAAACGCAATTATTATTTACAATAAATTTTATAGAATAAGTTAAAATATAAATAAGATATATGTAAATAAAAAATTGGTTTGGGTTGGGTTGTGAATAAAAGTGTAAAGTTAAGTTAGGTTGGG
Organism: Bidens hawaiensis; assembly: GCF_021521415.1. Classification (NCBI taxonomy): domain Eukaryota; kingdom Viridiplantae; phylum Streptophyta; class Magnoliopsida; order Asterales; family Asteraceae; genus Bidens; species Bidens hawaiensis. Next base: position 66,305 of record NW_027505923.1, on the reverse strand, counting down.
TTATGTAGATAGAAGAGAAAGAAATTAGTTTTTTATTGAAAAATTGAATAGGATTGGGTTGTGAATAAAATTAATCTTATAGATTGACCTCTTAATTTGTTAATGGTAGTGCAACTAAATGAAATGTAAAATAGATAGCCATATTGTGCCCATAGATGGGAATTTCTAATTCCGCAATTGCATCACAGTTGCGCATCATTTTGGATGTTAGGAATGCCAATTCTTAAATATGTTAATTTATTTTATTTTATTTTATTTTCATTTTGTTTAATCCAAAAAAAGACTTATAGTCATATTTCTTTTACATATACTTATTAATTTGTTCTAATGTAGACGTTAAGCATATGCTCCTATGGGATTTGACTAGATACCCTTATTTCAATAGCCGGTTCTAGTGCAAGCTGGAAGAATTTGATTACTACAAAAGTCCAAATTTGACCACTAGTCACAAGTGCCAAAAAAAAAACATTTAAAGCAACCAAAAATGCACATTTTAAAATATTTCAGAAGCAAATTTTGTCATTCAAATGTTTTTAAAAAAACCCATGTTTGATAAGATTTCTATTTCAGTGAAAATGAAGCATTCTGATCCAAACTATAACCAAACAACCTACTTTGATACTTTCATTCTCAAAACATTACTTCCCATCATCTAAAAACAAACAAATTTCTAACATCTAATAATCTAATATACATCTCTTCTTACACCCTACACTTCAATCGTAGAAACAAAAATTAAAAAACAACGTTCTCATACAACACATGATACAAACAAATACTACCGATTCTCTTCATTTCTTGCAAACATCAATTTGGACAATCTGCTTTTTCTGCTGCTTGTGGCTCATCTGAATTGCCTGTTGCTGCATCACCACTGTTGCAATGAATTAGAAGTGGTAGTGTTGATGAAACTTTGCTGTTTTCACCAACATTATCCTCAGTTGACTGCAAGTTTGACCCGCAGTCAACTGAAGTAGCACGTGTCACAGGCTCGGGTTCTTGCAATGAAGCAGACGCCTCGTCACAACTAGTCCCGGTTTCAGCCTTAGAGGACAAGCTTTCTTGACTTTTAGTTTCAGTGACAGAAGTAGGGTCCACATTAGATGAAGTAGTTTCTTTTCCGCTTGCTGTTCCAACCACCTCTTTGCCTACAGTTGACACGCATATGTTAATTTTGTTTTAATAAAATTAAAGCTAAGTTTTTGATCGATATGATTTTGAAGGTTTTACTTGTTGGAGAAGCAATAACAGAGTGCATGCTGGGAGTTGGAGGTGTAGATAAAATTCCACCACTCTTCTTCATCTTTGACTGCAGTGAAGAAACGAAAGATTACTTGCTGAACAAGCGACAGTATAACCGCCATTAAAACAATGCACTTTGACTTACCTTTACGGTCTCTTCACAGTGCTTAATAATCACTGCTACATTTGTGAAGCATCGTCCATGCAACAATGTATAAGCCCACAACAGAAGCTTCTTTGAAGTACTCGGTTCAACAATGTCAACCGCATGCACATTTGACTGAACATTTCCTTCTGTTGACTGCTGACATGGCACGACATACAGACGTAGACAAGATGGCCGCAATGCAGAACTGGAATCCCTATAGAAATTGTAACAGGATCTAAGTAACATAGTAGCATCTTCCAGATTCTCATCTGAGTGTCTTTTAATTACAACATCCTTAATCTTTGACACCAAAGAACTCCATTTAGTTTCTAGAACTTTCAAATGGTCTGCATCATCAAATGATGGCTTCCATAATTCGTCTGCATGTAGATCGATGCAAAGTAGTTGAGAATTTACAGAACTGCCATCTAACGGTTGGGCTTCTGTTGAAAATCTAGAATTTAGTGGTGTTATTGATGCCATACTGATAACAAGACTTCTGCACCAAGCCATTGAAACATACTTATGAACTTTTGCACAGTTGCTATTCGACAACTTGGGGTTTTTTAACCGCTTTCTCATCTTCTCGTTTATTCCCTCTAGCGCTTCTAACTTACAATTGGTCTCAAGTATTTGGATATACTTGAAAAGGTACCTGCACAAGCAATAAGACATGTATCATGTAGAAGTCACAGATTTGACATGTTTACTTGTGAATGGGCCCATTCAGATTATCAAATCACTAACAGGTCAAACAGAAAGAATAGCTAAAAAGAAAACAGGTCACTTGATTTAGAGATATTTACCCAAATAAGCTGCTTTCAGATAACTCTGGGCACTTGATTTCAGGCAAACTGCATATATCTGACCATAAATTCATCTGCTCCATGTATAAAGAGAACATTTTCTCCAGAAGATGCTCTAAAGCAGTGCTTTCAGTGTTTCTGCCAATCTCAATTTGATTAATGGAGGATACGATGGCTTTGATGTACCTCCCAAGAGCTATAGGAACAAGATCTTCAAGGCATAATGAGAACTGCATTTATAGATGATCCAGTACAAATCGTTTAGTAAAACAAAATGATTTTGAATTCTAACTAGCAAAATGCTTCATTTTAGTGAAATGCTCCAAAAATATTACCCGTTTATCTGTTCGAATAGAAATGTAAGCCCGTTCAAGTGTTGATACATCCCCGCTCTCTTCCAAAAGTTTCAGATAAAATAAAATATACTTCCTAATGCAAGTTATAAACTTACGTGAACTTTCTGCCAAATTAACTTCAAGAACGCGCTTATTCCCACTCGTGCCAGGTGTTTTGCGCCTGAAATCCATAAAAAGTGAAATTGAATACATACATCTAACAGATACATCATATATAAAATATAGCCTTTTTGAGATACAATAAAAAGTTATGTATTTTTACCTTCCCTTTTTCTCCATACTATCAATTTCCCACATGTTAACTGTAAAAGAAGAGCGGGACGACTTAAAGCAAAAAGAAAGTTCATCTTTTGCCTTTTCTAAATCCCCGGTTTCACCTTTGTTGTAAAACCCTTGAGCAAGCATATATCTAGCTTTGTGAAAATGTTTGAGGTCTCCTTCAACACATATTTGCAAAGCAGAAAGACAATCATTGTAAAGCATGAGCCACGTATCTCCTGAATCTGATGTATCACAATTGGTTTGATCAAGAATGTTCATAACCGTTTCCTTTGTTGATTGGCTAAAAGCATGCGTTGCAGCAATCTGAGAAACAAAGAGCAATGCATGACTGTGTGATTAAAATTTAAACTTAATGATAACAAATGATGGAAAAGGGAATAGAACCTTTAAGGCTTCCTTATCATTTTTGTCACATGACCGAAGTAACTTCAAACGTGAAGCATGCATTCTATAGAACGGATCTACAGCTGATGGATTCAAAGCAATAGCTTTTTCATAATATGCAAATGATGTCTCGCATGAATGTTTAAGCTTTTCACTAAGTTTCCCTAAGTAATAGACATAAGACCAATCTTCCCTGCTAACAAAAAAAGAATGTTAACATTGTAAATTAAAATATCAGATTTTAAAATAGCAGTACCTCTGAGCAAAAGCCTTCTCAAAATGCTTCATAGAATTCTGACAAAACGTTGTCCACTCGGCATCTTTTACTGGTAAGTTCAATCTCTGGTCATAAATTGGCACCACATTCTGAACACCATCATAATACACCAGCGCTAATAAATCATGAATCTCCCCCTGAAATCATCTAAAACAGTTTAAAAAATCATAATTTTAATAACATTGAAATAATAAAACCTAACCTTTTGGATTGCTGTTTTTGCTAAAGCCAGGTTCATTAACAAACACCGTCTACTCCTCCTTCGACTTGTATCAACTCTTTGAGCAAAAGTTGCATTCTTTCTCCAGCCTGTGACATTTATCTGCTTACTGCCATCATTCAGCAACAAGTCCACTTCCTGCAAAATAAATCTTTAAGAAAAATTTACAAAATTTATTAACCAGATATGTTTTAAGATCATATTATGACTTTACCTCATCATAAATGGTGGCAAGGCTTTGCCAACTCTCAAGACGCGAAGGGTTAAATAGCAAATCATATTTAAAAAGTGTTGCAGTTTGTTGCACAAACTCTTCACCTTCTTTAGTGAGCACAAAACCAGCCCATTTATCAGTTGCACTCATTTCCTCTGACTGTGCAAGAAGATGATACAAGTTGCGATACACATCCATATACGGTTCAGAGCTACAATCCCAGGTTTTCAGTATAGCATGATATAACAAATTATTATTAATATAAAGCTGGAGTTTGTATATATATATATATATATAAAAACATATACCTCTCTATAGTTGTGGGCTGCTGTTTGAGAACTGCATTGTCTTGATATATGAATTTCATTATAGCATCACGAAATCCATCGGATCCAGCCTCTTCCGACAATTTATTCTCACATAAATCTGGGTCGTCTAAGAATTTTTCTATAGGGTTTCCATCCAGCATATAATCAGGTGGTTGAGGAAAATGTTTGCGTATCGCTCTTAGTACTCTTCGCAGTTTAACCAATCCAGTTCTCTGAATATATAAATATTGTGTAAATAGATTCTATAAAAACCATTTAAAAAGGAAGTGATCATGATATATGAGAAACTTACAGATGAAGCCTTAGCATATGGAAGAATATACTGGAAAACATCTGCACATTGTTCTTTTGTTTGATAATCTCCATGGCTTGTGTTTTTGTGCACGGATAGATCATCTTCATACGATGAATCAGATCTAAGATGCAAACCGTACAAACAAAAGAAACATTGATCTAAAGCAGTGTCTATTTCGATCTCAAGATCTTCTTTTTCCTCTTCAGTTAGTTGTTTTCCAGATTCAAGAAACAGATTGCTTGTTTCTTCATTTGAATCACCTTCTTGGGAAACTTGGTCATCACACTTAGGGTTTACAGAGGTCGACTTAAGCTTCATGTCTAAATATAAAAGATGCTTTATTGCTAGTTTAAGAAATGATCCTTCTTCCTCCCCATCGCCACTTGCACAACAGAGACTCAGCAAGCATATCGTGAATTGCAATTATTAATTCAACCTGAAAAGGTAAAAATATGTCAAAAAATATATATACATATGCGAGTTGATCAATTTCATTTGGAGTAAGATATGTGAAGCATACTTGAGTTTTCACAGGAACATTTGGATTTAAGTGTTGAAGTCTGAAAAATGCAATTGCAGTATCTACAAAACAGCCTTTTTCCATTCTTTCTTTATCATTCTGATCATCCACTCCTAAGGTTTTCTTAGAAAAACATATGCGAGTTATATGACACATAACTGCTAGCAGCAAAGATTGAATATCACCAATGATTTTCATAGGAACAACAGAACCATTCTGTGAACAAACACCAAAGGTATACAAAATTGTTTATGAATCTTGACACAAAAAGGAAGTGAACAAATTTGAACAGACTGAATCCCTTTAAAGATCTTTATTACACAAAGGAGTTCATCTACAAACTTAAGAAGTTAGTTTAGCACTCAAAAACATTCAACTTACAATACTTCCACAAGGACTGGTGGAGTTCTTCAGCTCAAGGGTACATTGGGAAATTGCCTTAATTTCTTCAGATAAAAGGGGATGCAACCCTGTGGTTAACGTTTCATTTGATTCAGTTTTCTTAGTCGATTTGCAGGACCCAAAACGCTCTTCCATTCCAATCGCAGCCATGAGATGTCTAAGTTTCTGCTGGTGGCATTTTAAGTAAATATTTGGATCTGCTGTCTTGGATTTCTCGCATGCTTTGATTATAACATTGAGTGCAGACAATTCAGTTGAAGCAAGTTCATCACCATCTTTATTAAGAACAGAGGGAACTGAAACATTACTATCAACTTTCGGAAACAGAAGAGGATAAAGCAAGCTAATGCACTCTGAGTACATGTCTTTTTCAATCATGTCATTTACTGTGTTTTTCATCAAAAAATCAACCTCTAACAAGTTAATTTCATGCAGAACCAAATCAACAGTCAGCTCATTCAACACCTTCAAATGTGGGAGACTGATAGAACCAAGAATATTCTGTTCCTTTTCATGGGATGTAAATAATGCCAATAAAACACCAAACTCTCTCTGCGATTTTTCCTTATCACCATTAAAAATCGAAAACTTTCCACTTAGCCAGAAAAATCGGGCCCAAAAGGCCCGTTTATTGTCCAACAGAGAACCAATTGACGAACCATCAGTTGGGTAATCTAAAGCTACAGATTCTATGACTTTACAAAGATGATAAGATGCCATTGACATGAAATCATCCGATGCTGACATGGGTGATGATTGTATCCCAAAGTCATAAGCCAGCTCAGCAAGAAAAAGACTGCATTCAGGGGTCCTAGTCTCCCCTGAATTCCTTAAAAAAACTTCTAACTCTAAAAACTTTGCAAATGCGTCTCGATGTGAAACTCCTCTACATGCAATTTCCTCTAAGAGCAAGTGGCCAATATGATACGCACCACGATTATTTGATATTTCATACACAAACCTAGCAACATCAACCGCCTCATTACTTTGGGTACCAGTCATAATCTCAGAGGATTCTGTACTTTCTGCAACCATGATAAATGGTTCCAGAAACTGAGGAACAAGTTTGACTAGATCCTTAGGGGCCGTAATATCTGTTTCTTCCTTATCAGGTTTCCTGCTTCTAAGCCGACTGCTTCGTCTTTCTTGATGTGGTTCATCTAAAATGGTTTCTGTGTTAGTATGCTCAGCAGCCTCGTTCTCTATATTATTATTCACCTTTTGTTTTTTAACAACATTGTCTGAACTAGAAGGCAGATGTATGATCAATCTAACATCTGCAGATCTGTACGATTCATGTGCTTCTTTATTAGGGTTATTTTCATTCAATGGCATCAAGATCTCTAATAGCTCAATGGCTAGTGCTGTCCAAGAAGCTTCTGGAAGATGTAATGTTCTATCCTGATTTAACCTTTTGGCACTACTGTCATTCAGGTCGTCACTTGTTGCTTTCCGTTTGTCTAGAAATTTGAGTCGAACATGATGCGGTTCCAATTTGTCTATACCTCTTGGAGCAAAAGGAGTTGGTTCAGATTCTTCAATTACTTGTTTGACACGTAATGCACGAGAATGTGAAGGCCAATGCCTTAGAATTAACTGGGAAACCGAAAGACATGCAACCTCATCACCAATAGCGATAAGAACTTCTAGAAGTTTCTCCATGCAATTCCCTAAATGCATCAACCATAAACGTATTAAACAAAAAAGTCTTGCAAATAATATGTGAAAACTATATAACACTTACAGTTGTTGGGACTACATAAAAGCCCTTGTTCAAATGCCCAACGAGAGATGCTTTGCAAGCCCATCGAGCAAGACAATGTTCCCAACTGATTCCATACAACAGAATCTTTGGAATCTATATCTACAGCTTGAAGATAGCATTGCAGTGCACTTTCATAATGGGTTGGACCTTGTTGAAGAAATACAGTAGCAAGATTTTTCAGTGTTAGAAACCTGTGAATAAAACACATACACACCGGTAAGACAGACGTTTGATGAATCTTACCAATCAAATCACAAAAGGGAACAAAGCAAACTCAGAAGTGAGCTAACCTAAGTTGCAGCAGATGGCCATCACTTCCACCATCATCGACCTGGAATGAATTTTCTTTTAAGAAATCAATAGCAGAAAGTAAGTAGCATTATTATCATGCTGATAAAGTTATCAAGTTATAAGATTCTCAAAATCAATTTTGACCTGGCCGTTTGGAAGAAGGGGATCTTTTAACACGCTTTCCAAAAGTTCACGAGCCTTATCATATTCCTTAGCCTGCAGCTTCAAAAGCCCTTCTTGATAGATTTGTGAAAGACGAAACTCCTGGTGTCACAGAATGCTCAGAATGACATAAACTCAAATCAATCGCAAACGAGTAATTCTAGATAAACAAACAATATCACACCTCCAGTCTATCGCAAGTAATCAGTCAATGCTAACAAAGACATAAACAAAATAACCAATTCAGCAACATAAACCCTAAAATCTACATCATAAAAACACATAGATCTAGGGTTTCCCGATATCACAAACAACAATTCCATAAAAAATAATGTGTATGTACAATAACCTCCATGTATATAAACAGATATGAAAAATTAGGGTTTGCCTTTGTAAACAAATATGATAAACAAACAAACAAATAATATAACATCATTTCTTGCTTCAGTTTAATGCAAACATACATATTGTTAGCAGTAATCAGTCAATGCTTATATAAACACGAACAAAATAAACAATTCAGCAACATAAACCCTAAAATCTATGAACAAATAGTATCAGTGTATAAAAAACAATATGTATGTAGAAATACATTAACGTGTATATTAATAAATATGTGAAATTAGGGTTTACTTGAGCTTCTTTAGTTGGGGCAAGTGGTTCCCAGGGGTCCTTGGAGTCTGTATCGTTAATTGCTGCAATTGAGAACTGAACATCGAGAATTAATTAAGTAATGAAATTAGTAACGAATTTGAAGAGAATTGAATAATAATATGAGGAGGAGGTTGAAGAAGAGAGTACCATGGTGTTCGATGAATCAATTTCTCACCGATTATTATTATTATTATTATTTAGGCGGGTATGTGCGAGTGTTCAATCACACACGCTTGTTTTTTTTGCTCTCTCTTCTCTCTAATGTTTGTTCACTTTTGTCTTTTTTATATTTACAAGTTATGTCCCTATACTAATTTAGTATTGTGTGTTTATACTTTATTAAAAGTTTTATGTTTGTAAATTCTGATGTTGGAGTCTAGGTTGATAATTTGGAGGAGTTAAAACTTAAAAGTTAGGACGAGCGTAAAGTATGTGGGCTTTTACTGTTGGCGACGGTTCGTTAAGGGGGTGTTTGGCATAGCTTTTTTAATCAAGCTTATAGCGTTTTTTTTTTTTTTACAAAATAAGCTTAATTTGGTGTTTGATTTAGCTTTTTAAGCTTATGCTTATAAGCTCATATAAGCTAATCTGAAAAAGCTTACTTAAATATGGTTTTTTAGCTTATTTGAAAAGTTTATTTGTGTAAGGCTATAAGTTACTTATTTTCCCTCAAATGGTGGTGGATTAATAATTATTAAAGCAACTTGTTACTGTAACAAATTTAAGAATGGTGGATTTAACAACTTATTATCAACTTGTATAATATAAGCTAATTCAAACACTTAAAAAGAGCTTATCAAATAATAGAAAATAAGTTATAAGCTACTTTAAAATATAAGCATAAGTCAAAATATAAAAGCTAGGCCAAACACCCCCTAAAGGTTGGATATAGAAGCCGATAAAGTAGGAGGACTCAAGTGAAGTTATAGAATGTAAAAGAAACTTGATGCTAGCAAACCCTACTTCAGTTTACTTTCCTCTTGTTTTCATCGTCACTCTTATTTGTGCGTTTGTTCTTACATATTGAACGGTATCCTACTGATTTAGAGTAGGGCAGATGAGTGTTATTTGTTGATCTCATTTAAATCTGAATGTGTACATAGAAATAGGAACGAGAATGAAGAAGATAATTCACTTAATAGTAACCAAGTTTCTTAACTGTTTCATTATAATTAGCTAAAGTTTTTTTATAGAAAAATCACTTAAAATATGACATGATTACATAACCATTGGCAAGGTATTTTTATAGTTTAAGAGTTGAATGACAATTCATAAAACTTGGTTATTATAGGTTTCAAAGTTAACTAATACTAACGTGTCGGTTTTCATTTATTTCTTAATCTTAGAAGATGAGATGATTAAATAACCAATGATAAGTTTTTTGTTTCTCCTTTTTTTTAAACAATCAACATTCCTAATCTTATAAGGGATATACTAGGAAAATGTATCATTTAAATAGCCTCTCTATGTGGAAACCTCAATAAACACCCCCACCAAGACAATCACGATGTATTATTAGGCCAGTGGGGGTGGTCCGTTATAGGAGGCCATCACGCGTGATGGTCATGGGAACACCGCCGCCGGTCCTCCCATCACGCGTGATAGGGGGCCGGCCGTGATGGCCATCACGCACTTAATTCAACCGTTGGAAAACTTTGTTACCATTGAGAGGAGATAAAAAAAATAAAAAAAAAAACTTAATTAACCTATATAAATATAATCAAATCCATCTTCAAATCCAACTCAAATCCTCTACTACAAACAACATTCTAACATCACACAAATGGAGGGTTCAAAGAAACGTGGCTCGGGTTCAAAGAAAACCCAATCCCGACCAAAGGTTCGACAAAATCTTGGTGAGCCGGCGAGATTCCGATTACAAGATGAACCCGACATAACCCAACCATTCCAACAACAACCTTTTCAACCACAACCGTTCCAAAACCAACCATTTCAATCTCAAACATTTAATTCACCGTTTCATCGACACCGTATCAAAACCAACCGTTTATTCCACCTTTTTCTAGCCAAATATTTCAAAATAATCCTTTTGAAACGTTTCAATATCAACCGTCACAAACGTCCGTCGATCCTTTAGAGGATAACAATGTTATACATCAATTTGCACGTGCTTTTCGTGATGAAGACGACGATGTGGATGAAGATGAACCCGCGGAGGAGGATGCCATCGTCCGTAGACCTTGGTCGTCCACGGAGGAGGTCGCCTTGACCAAGGCTTATTCACACGCCTCCGAAACAAAAAAACACGGAAACCAACAAAAACGAGAGTTGTTATGGAGACGTGTTATTGCACATTTCGAAAAACTTCCCGGTGCAACCGATCGAAACATGGATAAAATGACTTCCAAGTGGGGAGATTTGAATAGAAAAATGTCAAAATTTAATGCTTGCTACATCCAATTGGTAATTATTTTTTTAAATCTATTAGTTAATTTTTTTTATAATTTATTGCTTTATTTTTACAATTTTGATATATATATATTTTTCGAAATGTTTTGTAGAGCCGAGATCCACAAAGCGGAGCGAGCGAGACGACTATCATAAAGAACGCCTTGAGCAATTATATCAAGATTTTCCGATATAAATCTTTTCCCCACTTGGATGCGTGGGAGATTGCGAGACACCACCCGAAGTGGGAACCGGTTCCCGTGGTCGACATGGACGGACCGACGGCTCCAAGGAAAAAAGGATCTTCTTCAAAAATATCAAAAACTTCCGATTCCGGGAACTACACAACGTCTACCGACGGCTTGTCAAGCAACACGCCGAACATGAACGATCAACCCGGAGATGATCCCGACGAAGACACACCCACACCCACACGGCCGCATCGCAAAAATAGTGGGGAATCGTCAAGATTAGGAAAGGAAACGGTGGCCGAGGACTTCAACGAATACAAGTCGGCTAAGTTGGCGGAAATGGTCGAGACGAAGGAGCGAAAGCAACTAGCTCTTGCTTCAAAATTAAAACGTGACGAGGCGTATATCAACCATTTGAATGAAAACAAAAAAAAACGCCGATTTAACATTCATCGTACAACCGCATGAACATCTTAACGAACCCTTTAGATTGATCATACTTCAACGCAAACGCAAGCTATGCGAGAAGTGGGGCTGGGAAGCGCCGTAGGTTTTTTTTTGTCGGTTTTTTTAATTTATTTATCTTTGTAATATTTATTTAATCTTGTTTTATTTTTTATTTAATTTAACATTGTTTTAGTATTTATTGTAAAAAAATAAAAAAATAAAAAAAAAATTCCATCACGTCATCACCCCACCAAAATTCAATCACTAGTGATGAAAAGTGATGGGTGAGATGGCACGCCGTGATTGGTGGTTGCAAGTTATGGTTTTTAAACCATCCAACCCCTCTTAGACGGTTTATATTATTTTAAAATTAAAAGTATAATTCTTTTAGTTATATTTGTATTTTCTTTAATTATTTTTTCAATTCGCTTGCATAAACTAATCTCAACTCAAGTACCCTCTTCTACATCTTCATCGTCTCCTCTTGATCCAACGGCGAGCAATAACGAATCTTTAATTCGTATTCATCCGAGGTATGGTTCAATTTCACTGATTTCTTCTTTTAAATTCGTTAGATTCCTGTTGTGGGTCTGTATAGTCCTGTCAATTACTTAATTCTTATGATAAATTACTACTTATTAATGCTATACTACTTACTGTTATCATTATGTCATGTCTACTGCTGTATAACTAATTTTACACATTTTTGTTTTAATTCCAACTTCTGAATGATGTTCAAAACACCCCTTAATTTGTTATTAATTGCTCACACTCGTAATTTGATTGTTTCTTATCTTATTATAACGCCCTGCTTGCGGTGCGTGCATATAATGTGCGAACCCTCGGGTGGGCAAAAGTAAAATTGCAGTTATTTTACTAATCTCGTGAAAATAACGTGGAAGGTTAACCAGGCATCGTGTGGTGGCGTTGATAGCCGAAAGACAAGGGTACATGCACCGATCGACCGGTGTGCCGATGGTTGAGTGTTATGTGCCTTATGTCCAAGGTTTGATGCAAAACTACTATCGAGCCGGGGGTCTCACCGGAAGCAGCCTCTCTATTCCTACGGGGTAGAGGTAAGGCTGTCTACATCTTACCCTCCTCAGACCCTACCATACTTTGCTATTGGTGGGATATACTGAGTATGATGATGATGATGATGATTATCTTATTATACTTTTTGCTACTCATGATAATAAATAAACCAAGTTAACAGGTTATCATAGGGTAAAATGGTAATTTTCATCCCAAACATGTATCACTATTTCCATTTCTCTCTTTGTTAAGTAAAATATACAAAAGATGTTCATAAAAGTAATTACCAAAAAATAAGCTGGTGACTGTATTTTCTTTTAATTTAGGAGTTTGGCAAGTAAAGTTTCGGTTTTTCTGTTAGATAATTGAAATCAGTCGTCTTCTCAATGCTCAAAGTTGTTAAAATTAACAAAAAGCCGACGTGACAGCCTGTTGGATTTATTTATTTTAGAATCACTGACGTGGACAATGAATTGGATTTGAGTTGAAAGCATACAAATTTGAATGCAGTAGAATCATTAACTTGGCTTCCAAGCAACTCAAAGGCTACTGCTAGAATGGCGCGTGCAAGTCCTCAAGATTATTGCTTTCTGCTTTGCTTGATTACACTACAAGTCATAGGCAGGTACTTTCTTATGCCTACGTTTTCCAACGCTAATCTCTAATGATACATAGACGGTTTCTTATATTTCTTGTTTTTATGGTGCATACGTTACAGGGCGTATGGAAACATTTTGAATGTTGGTGAGGAACTAAAAAAGGAAACTATGCCATTACAAAGCGGGTCGCGAATCTACCAACTTCAAGGGCTAACACCGAAGACGTGGTATGAAGTCAAGATATCATATCCTGCTTCTGTAGGTACAATAAACATCATTTTTTTATGTGTTTGTGTGCATTGCAATTAGACTAATCTTAATAGATTTTATACCAGATACCCGCTAGCTTTTCATTACAACTGAAGAGAGGACACCCGGATTTATTGCTAAAACATCATAGAAAATTACTAAACACTGAAAAGTTGATTTTCAAGTATGATGATGCAGACTTGCAAAATGACCAGGTTTGAGGTTTGACTAGCTTTAAGTTTTTTTATTGCTTTTAAAGCTAGTGATTTCAAATCATTTAGTTGAAAATAGGTTGATACAGGTTCATTTCTATCTCTTAATAGGTTGAATGGGGTGAAATATTAAAATCTTTTTTAAAATTGATGCGTAGACCTTTAAACGAACATGAACGAGGGCATGTTCGTGTTCTTTCGTTTAAATTTAACTGAACAGAGGATCTAGCGGATCCTTAAACGAATGGGGTTTTCTGGTTTGTCTTCGTTCGTTAAGAAAGTAATGTGTTTGTGTTTGTTCGTTAATAATATAAATGAGAATTTAAAGAACGAACATGGATGAAGGAACATAATTGAGCTAAAACCAACTAAAAGTAGTGTGAACATCAATATTTTGGGTCTAAAAAATTTAAATGAATATATTAATGAAAAACAAATGTAAACTAACAAACACAAATGAACGTAAATGAAAGAACATATACTAATTAAATGAACGATGTTCATGAATATAAGTTAACAAACGAGACATGTGCTTATGTTCGTTTGTTTAACTAAATGAACAAAAAGGGTTTATTTAGGTTCGTTCATTTATTAAATAAACGGACATAACAAACTTCCTGCCGAACAGTTAACGAACGGTTTACAAACGGAACGTTTGGTTTGTTTACAACCCATAGATACAGGTCAAATGAGTTAAGAGTTGAAAAACGTGTTATTCAACTTCTTAAGTTGATTTTAGGTAAAAATAACTTAGTTTTTGTATAATTATTTTATACATTAGTATTTATAACTAAAAATAGGAAAAGTGTTAACGGGCCAACACACTCTACCTGTTATCCAACCTGCCCATTTTGGCACATCTAATGCTTGTTTATAAAATGGCAATGATTATGATTTTTTGTTCTAGAGTGAAACATATGTCGTGTTGACCGTTGACCCAGAAGGGGTGGTTGCAATACCTAACGGAAAGGAGAGGGAAATGGTCATTTATAACATAGGTAACTTTCATCTTATGTACTGATATATTGACCATATTGCACCTTGTATTTATCCCTGCTCAATGTTTTTTGGTTATTTTGATGGCAGTTTGTGATGAACTAGTGTTAGGTATCCCGCATGAAGCCTGGTGGGTTGTGATCCTGGCCATTGTTTGTTTGGGTGTGGCATTTGCCATCCCTTCATTTCTGCCGTCGGTTATTAAAAGTACAGATACTTTCAAGAATTCTTGACTTGATGATCTTGCTAAGTTGTTTTTGAATCTTTTAATATGATTAGTTTAGAAGAAGCATTACATTTAGAATTCTTAAGTTGATGATCTTGTTAAATTATATTTGAATCTTTTGATTTAAAAAGAAAGCCTTGTATATTGTTTGTGTCAAATCTTTTGTCCTATGATTTACTGCTGCTGCTGCGACGACATATTATCGTCAACATTCAATAAAATACGAAGTCGTTTTAATTTAAAAAAACATATATTACATATTATAGTTGTTTAGTACGCGTTTTAATGTTTTGACAACGAGTCATGATATCTTCAATTGTGACTTTCAAAAAGCATTCCTTTTCATTATAACAAACGCGAAACCAAGGCTTAAGGCACTTATGTTTGGGGTTTGTTTAAGTTATTTTTTATTAAGTATTAATTGGGTTAGCTTACATACTCATTCTATTAGTATTTTTGGGCTTTTTATATTAATCTATACGGGGTATTGTCTTGTTAACCCATCTTTAATTTTTATTAAGTAATTTTCATAATTTTTATAAAACATTTTATATTTTAAAACAAGTTAATCACTGAAAAAAATTAAACTAAATTTTTCATAATCAAATGGGTCCAAATTCTTTTTTTTAAATTATAATGGGTTTGCTCGCCTAAAAGAATGCGTTTGCAAGTTTTTTTTTCTTTTAACTGCAAAATCTATAAATCAAGATGTCGGTTAGAAAAAAACTAACCCACAAAAAAAAAACCGAAAGAAGAGGGTTTTTAACCCACTCGGTCCAGGTTAAGTTAATTTTACTACTTCGACTAACTATCCATTGAAAAAGAATAATTGGTGATCGAATAAAAAATTAGTTCCAGCTTCATATCATTAACATTGAAAATAGTTTTTATTTCGAGTCTTCCAAATTATCCACCAGCATGTGAATATAATACCTTCCACTACTGGCCTTTATACCAAAAAGATGATCCACTATTTTAATTTCGGAAGCACAAAACAGGCACATGATGAAAGGAACATCGAAGTCTTTATTACAAAGGTTAGCCCGTGTCACTAGTGTGACACCCGGTAAAATGAAAAAAATTATTATATTCCATAGTCGAGATTAAGACATGTTTAGACTGGGTTATGTGAGAATTAAGACCCATGAGTTAAATGCATTGTTTAATGCTAAGAATGAAGAAAATATTATATATTGTAACACACGTGAGAAGTCAGACCGAATAAAGAAATTTTAATGATAAGTTATGAAGAAACGAACATTTTCGGTTAAACGTGTGAATATTTGAACATAATAGAAGATTGAAAACCGAGAACGCAGACGAAAACGTGACTCAATTCTGAGTTATAACGAAGCGGGAAACTGCAAAGTAGTATTTTTCGAATACGGTCGTTAAAGCACACGTACCGACGAGTTTGTAAAAGTAAAAACTGTTATTACATTTGAGATTCACTAATTGGATAAAATACTCAGATAGAGACCATAGTTTGGATGTGTTGTTTTTAAGAAAAACAACTACACTAGTTTTATTAAGTCGGAGTAACACAGAACCGAACCGATTAACGACTGACAATATATTATTAGCGGAAATAATAAGTTAGCGTGACAATTAAGTTGAGAACAGAATAAGTAGTTTGACAAAATATATTTGGTAAATATAACGTCACTTGAAGTAGCGGGTTTGAAGGAGCGAGAGACCGAAACACGATCGCAAAACGCGTTAAGATCGAATATACAAAAGGCCAAACCCTCCACTTTATTTCTCATAAAATCCATATCAACTGAAATCAAGAAAGATAGAGGGAGAGGGAGAGAGAGAGAGAAGAATTCAGGTGGTGGCCGATGACAGTCCGACGGTGGCCGGTGGTGGTTCGGCGCAATGGTCCGGTGGCGGTCGAGGCCCGTCCTCTACCCGAAACCTTTTTCGCCATCCCGAACACGATAGTAAGCTCCGTTTGTCCTAATTTTGAGCTTAAGTTTGTTAAAAACATATTTTAAAATCTGGAAAGATTGTATTAGTTTTGCATGTCTGCAAGATCGGTCTATAACTAAAGATCTAACGGTCCGAGCATCTTAATTTTAAAAAAGAGGGCTCATAACCCATAGATAATCATTTGTGTGGAGATGAGTATTGGAGTTGTTTAAGTGAGTTTCAAGACCCGTTTTCGTGTTCAGTTCACTGAGCGGATTCTGAAAACGCAACTAAAAAGAAATGCAGATTCCCAAAGATCTGACCGTCGTATCGTGCAGAAATTTTCGTTAACCTTCCTAACACATATATCTATGATTCCACCGAAGGAATCGATGATCAGATTTTTGGATGGTGAGTTATAAGATTTGTAAGTTACTGGTCAGATTCTATAACGAAAATAGTCTCTTAAAATAAGTTGCATGTAGGTTTTGAGGTGTCGTACGAATGATCTGAGACTGGAGAAATGTTCGTGATGCAAAAAAGAACGCATTGGTGTATCCGGATCGCATTGCATGTGGGTTATGAGCAAATTTATAGGCGTGAACCGCACGCGAGAAGGTATAAGTTTTATCCCTTAGGTGTTTAAAAAGTTAGATAACAAGAGATTAGTATAAATAATGTTATCGGAAATAAATTGGATACTGAGTATGCTGTTAATAATTATTTAAAGAAGCGTTAGTTAATTGAGTGTTAAAAACGGTACAATCGAGACTTGGACGATATCGTGTATATTTATGTTATAAAAACACATATACGATGTTTGGACTAAAATATTTTTATTTGGGTAATTGACTAGTAAAAGAATATTAAATTTATTATAAACATATAATTTTTAGTAGATAACATCCAAGTTTAGTTTCGAAAACATATATTAGTTTTACAACGAATATTTGAAATTAAGTTGTTCAAATAAGTTATATGATATTTTGAAACATTCGATTTAGTTAGGATTTTCTTAAACAATGCAAGTTCGTAATTTAATTATTAAAATTATAATAAATAACACACATGAGGATAAACGAGATAAGTTGGGATACAATCCTATTTGTATATGTGCTATATGCTAATATACTTTGTATTTAACGTAGGAATCCAGGTATCATTGGATGACTGTTATTAAAATCTTGGCATCAGCTGATTGTGTATCACCATATGTGTTGTTTATGCTGAGGTAAAGGTGATTTTCTCACAATCCCCACTTTTTAAATGTTTTAATTATTTATAAATATTTCTGGGGAAGAACCGAAGAACGCGTTTCGGTAATGATATTTCATTTAACAAATGTGGTAATGTGATTAGTCAAATTAAATTGGCATAAGTATAAATGCCAGGCATAAGTAGAAATACATGGCATGAGTAGAAATTTCGTGTCATCATAACCGTTAACATTGGATTAGGGCATAGAAATATAGATAGATCCATCGGGGTGACGCCCTGTTACTTAGCCAGTTGACCTAGTTAAAAAGGCGGTAAATATTTTGAGTTTGGTATGTGTCGGGTTATGAACTTAATTTTCATACATGTGTCATATCCTTAGTTAGTTTATGACTATCACAGTTTGTTTAATAGATAAAATGTTATATTTTTGAAAATTTATATTTTGACACTTCGTAACTAAAACGAAAGGGATTTATCAGTCTGTCATAAATAAAACGAAGACTAAAATGTTATGTTTTGACACTTTCGTAAATAAAACGAAAGGGGTCTAATGTCATTCCATTTGCCGGAAGCTAATTTTGAGGTAACTTTTTCTATATGAAAAACAAAAGCTGACTTCGTGCCATTAAGGACAAAGAAATGACCTATTTAAAAATTTACCTTCGTAGTGAAAGACGAATGGGTGTTTATGAAAATATTTTGTGATTGTTTAAGTAAATATTTTATCAAAGGAAACGCTTTGAACTAACATATTTGATTTATAAATTGAGAACTCACCAACCTCGTCTTTACATATTTTAAACGTGTTTTTCAGGTAAATGAGTTGAAAGCTTTGTGGAGCTGACGTGGGAAAATGGGGAAAAGTTTAAATCCCAAAAAGTTGGGCGTGTTATGTTTAAGATAAACTGTGTACTCTGATTCATGAAACTTACGTTTTCTCTTAATAAATGTCCAACTTGTTTATATATAATGTTGAGCTTGAATACTATTGGCTGAACGTCTGTCACCGCCCAAATTAGCATAATTAAGTCTTCCGCTGCTAGGTTAACGTTTTTGGGGTGTGACAACTAGTCTACCAAGCAAAAGTCTCCAAGTGAATATGCTGATCTTTATAGGTATACCTTTGTTCCAACGAGTCAGTGAAGAAACATCTGGAAAGATTTCCTTTTGAATAGCTTTCCTTACTATAGGCTATATATAAAACTGAAAAATGAGTGGGTTTGGGCGAACCCGGTGGGTTGTGAGTGCCTTCGCCATTGATACAAATCCCTGCCACAACGCGCGGAGGACCAACGACTATTTTATAAGTTAATTTAAAAGTTTGACAAAAGTAAATAGCTTATAATAATATATATATTTATGGAAAATTCCCAAAATATCCTCTTTCTAGAGAGAGATTCTATTTTCCCCCAAATTTCAAATTCTATCTTTGTCCAACACAAACCTGTCAACCCCATCGTGTTTGAAACTAGAGTCGACACATTTGTGATCCAATCATATCACGCCATATGGTCGAAGCACGCCGTCCCCCGTATGCTTCGAAACGTAACGCGTCGACACCGGCATGTTTCAGAACATGACACATGCTTCTAGTTATATTTATGAATGTCGACAAAAGATACATGGATGATTAAAAGTTTAAAGAACATTCGTATTTCTTCTCCTATCTTCAAACCTAAAATTACACTAAAAATCAGTAAAGTTTCAATCTTCTTTTTAATTATATAATATTTTTTAAAACAGAATTACAAAGATTGTCCTTTATGTTTGTACTAAATTTCATTCTTTGTCCTTTATCTTCAAAATTGATATGCTTTATCCTTTACGTTTTCTAATCCAACAACGTTTGTCCATTGGCCCTAACCAAGTTGGTTTTTTCTCGTTAAATCAGGTCATTTGCATTGAGGGCGAAAGGATCCTTTTACCCATTTATTTAAAAAAATGTTTTAATAACTAATATGTATATGTAAATATATTTTAACTTTAATATATATATATATATATATAGAAAAGGGTTCAAATAAGAATAAAAAGTTTCCTAGGAATGATAAGAACCAATATATTTTTGACATTTGGCATTAAAACCTATGATAAAAGAATAATTCTAGGAAACTATGTCGGTTTTTGGTAATTTTAAATCTCAACCCTTGGATCCCCTAATCTAATGGCCCATAATTATTCTTACAATTCCTAGAAAACATTGTCTTTTTACAATAATCTATCCCTATATATATATATATATATATATATATGGGAGGGTTTTTTGAGAACCGTGTTGAGTTTTAAGAACTTAAGAACTCAATTCTATGCCACATATTTAATTAAATGGATTGGAATATGTGGTTGAGATTAAATCTGGCAAAAAAGTCAAAGTAGGAAAGAGAATAAAGATGTAAGTGGTTACACTAATTTTACGTCTGTTACACATGTGTAAAAAGTCGACTCGGTGCGTAAAAAATTATGTAATTTTTTTACGTGTATGTAACCTACATATATTACGCATGTGTAAAAAAAATTCTAAAAAAAATTGTTATACCGAGTTCTTTCGAGTTCTTAAAACTCAAAGGGGTTCTCATTTGAAATCTCCCATATATATATATATATATATAGGGTAAGGTTAGAATAAAAAACCCACTTGAGTTATGAAAACTTTATAAAAATATTCTCAACCACATGTTTTTAATTCAAGTTACAATTAAAGTTAATAAAAAATGTAAAAGTAAACATAACTTTTTCTCTTTTTTGAAAACATATATAAAAATTAGTAAAAAAATGTTAAAAAATAGCAAAACAAATTTTTTTTGATGTTTTGTATTAAATGTAACAACACATATTACATATGCAAAAAAAAAAAAAAAACCCGATGTTACATAGGGTTTTCACGAGTTATATATAACTCTTTCTTTTCTTTTCTCTTCTCTTCTCTTCTCTTCTCTCTCTCTGCCTTTCAGCCCACCTTCACTCTTGCCCTCCCGATAAACACAGCCACTTCCAACCCCCTACACCAACGCCATCTTTGATTACCCCCAATAATTACATCTAGATGGAAGCTTTGAATGTGATACGAAACCCTAAAAAAACCCCAAATATAGATGTTAACGACTCCAACGATGATGATTTCGATTCAAGGAAACGTAACAACAGGGATTGTTTCTGGTGGGTCGGAAAAACTGCACCGCCGGAGGTTCTCAAGCCGCTAAAGAAAAGTCGAAGTGGGCCACGTTCTAGAAGTTCACAGTATTGTGGAGTCACCTTTTACCGACTAACTAGCCGATGACGTATTGATTTCACTGACAAAAGGCAAAATTAAGTGGACTCGAGAATGCCAGTACAGTTAGGGTTTCACAAGCCCTAGACCGATGGGTAGCAGTGTTTCCAGATGGTGATTGAAGTGGTCTTTAAGGCAATTAGGGCAGCCACTTCATCTTTGATTGCGTCGTGGTGGATTAGGATGACAGTGGTGGTTGGTGTGAGCTCCGACGATAGTGGCTAATTAAAAGTTTGTGTTTTTTTTTGGTAAGTGGGGGCTTCGACAAAGAGTTTTTTATGTGACGGTAGTTGTGGTGTATGAGAAAAATGGAATACGTGATGGGCGATATGTTGGGGCGATTTTGGGAGAAGTTGGGCGGTAAAAAAATAATAATAAAATAATCACGTAATCATTGGTAGCAGTCAAAACCAAAAAAAAAAATATCAAGACAATATAAATATACATACACACACATACCCTCTTCTTCTCCAAAAAATACATACTTCATCTCAAACAATTTCAATCTTTCAAACAAAAATACCACATCTCTTCTCCAAAAATACCTACAAAAATAAATCCTATAAAAAACTCGAACAATCCATTCCTCAGTTTCGGGCAATACCATACTACACAAAACCAACCAAACCTAAACTATTCATGGCTTAATTTCGGGCAACACCCTACTTCGCAAAACCAATAAACCAACTTCCCTAACATCGAACACCGGAAACCAATCGAACCTAAACTATCCATCCCCTTTTCCCGACCCGGACGTAAGCATGTACTTCAAATTGCTCAAACCCCCAAAACCCCATGCCGGTGTTCGGGTCTAGCCAACCGGAGACGATGCCAGAAACTCAATCGGCGCGGGCCTTTTGTTCAACTGAAAGGCGGGTCGTAAACACAAAAAGAAGGAACCGGGGGAGCCAGCGGCGCCATGTAAGTACTTACCGTGGACGACGGAGGAGGAACTAGCTCTCACACGAGCTTGGACCGTCATTTCGGAGGATCCCGAAGTTTTTAAGCAATTAAAATTAAGTATTTATTTGATTTTATTTAGTATTTATTTAAAATTAATATTAATTGTGAAAATAGTTTTAATTGTAGCAAACTTTCAATCCTTTCGGATATTTTGGTTAAAAATTTGAAGCTGGGGTCCAGCTCGGGCAAACCGGTTGATTACCAGGGTAAAGAAGGGGGTTCAAGCCCACGAAATGTCATAAACGCCGATTGCCAAAAATATAGTGGGATATACAATCGAGTGAAGGAAACCAGTTGGAGTAGCGACAAAACTACGCCAACATCCAAGCTCGAGCATTAGTTGACTATCGAACTCAGGGGCAATAGGAAGGGCAGCGAGGGAAGACAGTTAAGTATTTAACTTCTTGGGAGAAATTCGGGTTTGCCCAAAATGGAAAGGGGAACCCACCGTTCCAGTCGCTCGACGATTTGGTGCATCATCCCGAGCATCATCTCGATCTCCAAAACGGCCGAAGACCTTGTCTCCAACAAATCCGAGCACACCTGCAACGCTCTCCGATGCTCATAACTTCCACCTTGTTGGCGAAGACGAGGTTAATTTAGGGGACGACGACGAGTACAAGAGTTACCTCAAACCCCGGGAGAGGAAGAAAAAAGAATGAAAAAAATGCAGAGACCACGAGTACCTCGTATTAAAGGGGTTTCTCGGTGGAAGAACGACGATTCCAAAAAAAATGTGTGAAGTTTACAACCTATGAAAGTAGTTTTTAGTTTTATGGTTTTTTTGTTATATATATTTTTTATTTCGGTATTTCTTTTGCAATTTTAATGTATTTTATTCATTTATTTAATTTAATGAATTTTTATTTGATTAATTTAATTATAAAAAGAAAATAAAAAAAATGATGTGACGATGTGATGGGGCTATAACACCATTACACTCCTAAAATGAAAATCGTCCCTTTGCTGTTATGACGCCACGTGCCAACCCCCCTATTTTGTAGCCCTCCACTACCTGCGGTTCAAGTCTTTGAAGGGAGAGAGAAAGAGTTTTAATGTTTTACTAGGTTATTGACCCGTGGACGTCGCATGTGGAACTATAGACAACACCAATTAAACTTTTGTTGAACCATCTTCTCACTCAACCAAAGCCCAATTAATATCCTGAAAGTAAAAATAGTTTAACATACACGATTGTGTAACATCCCGAAATTTCTAAAGTAATATTTAATATATTATTTTGTCGGGTGAAATAAACGAGTTAGTTGAACGATAATAATAATAGCAAAATATGAAGACTTAGTAGGATAATTAGATGGGATTAGATATGGACCAAAAGGAAATATGGGCCTTCGGTCAATGGGCTTAAGGGGGTATAAATACCCCCTTAAACCACAATCCGTTCCATTCCATCCATTTATCCATCCTAATCTCTACACACTCCAAAACACACACAACCCGAACCAAGATCCAAAGGCGAGGACCCGAGCTCGTTGGTGCTAGATCGTCGTGACGAACCAAAGCAACAAGACCAGCTCGTGTTCGTAGTTCGACTCATTTACGGTACGTTTATATCGAGAACTTGTTCGTGTAGGTTGGATTAGTATAGAAATGATAGATCTGTGTTTGTATGGTAAAAACGAATCCAACAAAGCTAAACTTACTGAAAATGGTTACGATTTGATGGGTTAATCGATTGATAAAAGAACCCGTAACCTTTATGCCTAAATAGCACCCTTTAAACATCGATGTTAGGTCGATTTGATGGTTGGGGTTTGTAGGCGCTGGTCAGACGATTCCGTGGATACCTAAATCGAGTTATTTGGTTAAGAAACGAAGATGATTAAGGACGAACAGTATCTGCAGCCGACAACTTCGCCTGCAAGCTAAGTTCGCCTGATGAACTTCGCCTGCAAAGCTAAGTTCGCCTGATGACAACTTCGCCTAAAAGCTAAGTTCGCCTGATGACAACTTCGCCTAAAAGCTAAGTTCGCCTGATGACAACTTCGCCTAAAAGCTAAGTTCGCCTGATGACAACTTCGCCTAAAGCTAAGTTCGCCTTATGACAACTTCGCCTAAAGCTAAGTTCGCCTAAGGTTTAACTTCGCCTAAAGCTAAGTTCGCCTAAGGTTTAACTTCGCCTAGAGTCAAGTTCGATTAGAAAATAAATTAAAACGATAAGTAAAAGTAATCTAATACTAGGCCACCAGATTAAATCAGGCGAGTATTGATACGTGTAACTTATACAGTCAGCCGAGCTCAGTTAAAGAAGGGATTTACAACTATCGGAGGAAGAAGCAGAGTTCAGGTGAGTTTCTAGCCCCATTTCCTTGTTATGTTTTCGGGGCTGTGTGCATACTCGATGTGAAGTGTGAATACACTTACCTTAAGTGGTAAGTGTATGCTATAGATGTTATACGAGGTATATATTTTATAATGCTTGTCGGTACGTGAACGATCTTCGGATATTGCACGTATCGCCAAGGATAGTAAATTCCAAGTGGTTGATAGTGTGTATGAATGTTATGATGTGACTTGTTTATTACGTAAATACTGAACTGATATGAAGTGTGATATAGGCAGGTAGAGGTAGAGTGTGTTAGAAGTGGCAAGAGTCTAGTAAGGGTGTTAGTGGCATAACGTGAGCGCGTGATAGGGAAAGCCTGTACGTGCCATCGTTATTATGTGTGTATGATTGTTGATGTGACTTGCTTATTATGTAAATGATATGAAGCGTGTTGTAGACAAGTAGAGGTAAAGCGTGTTAGAAGTGGCAAGAGTCTAGTAAGAGTGTTAGTGGCATAACGATAGTACGTGGTAGGGTAAGCCTATACGTGCCTTCGTTATTAAAGTGGCAAAGTGGCATAACGTTTTACGTTATTAAAGTGGCATAACGTGATACGTTATTAAAGTGGCAAAGTGGCATAACGTTTTTCGTTATTAAAGTGGCAAAGTGGCAAAGTGGCATAACGTTATACGTTATTAAAGTGGCAAGGTGGCAAAGTGGTAGGCGTAAATAAGAGGCTAAGTGGTAATGTAAGCAAGTTAGATAGTGGACTACGTGTCTGCGGATACGTATATGATGCATGTAGTGGTTGTATGATAAGTTGCTTGATTAACTAGAACTCACTCAGCGTAGCTGACTTTTAGTATGCACGCAGGTGATCAGACCAAAGAACTAGCATGAGGATGGCACATGGCATGGATTGAACGGCTGGCATCTTAAGATGGAAGAAAAGATGTTTTAAATATAATGATTTGTTTTATAGTATCAGAAAAAAGATTGAATGTTTTGTAACGAATGCTTCAAGTAAACGTTTCCGCGAAAGTTTTAATTAACTCTGATTGCAAGAACTGTGTTTATGAGTAAATCCGACGCTAAAGTAGGGCTACCGGGTTCGGGGCCTTACAGATTGGTTCTTGTTCATGATTATAATGTTCAAATTTCGAACCAATTTGTTTAATAAGTGTATCATCTCATCAAGACAAGGATAGTCTTTCTTCATTGCAATCGAATATAAACGTGATTGAAACTTTTCACTTAAACACAAAACATCAACACCATTAAATTACTCAATTGTAGTTTGATTACTAAGAACAAAGACAAAACGTCGTGATCCACGATAAGTATAATTAATAAATAAACAATATAAAACAGTAAAAGATATTTAATTTTTGCATTCCATATATAAAGTTAAAATAAAAACGCAAGTAACATACAACCCATTTAAATAACACATTAAGACATCTAATCTTAACACTTTGGTTACAAAAATTAATAAACAGAATACAACCTAATTGTGTTGATACATAAAGAGCTCAAGAAGTGTCGTTATGAGATACAAAGTCGGTCCGACTCGAATTGTCAATGTTCTAGAAGTCACAGAATAAGTTTAGGTGTGAAAAACTTATGTTGTATGCAATGATGTAAAAGTCGTTAGGCGGTCCTAGGCGGTCAACTGGGGAGTTGCGAGTACTCGGGAGTAGTCGGAGATTACTCGGAAAATACCTAAGGAGTACTCGGCTGAGGCGGGGAGTACTCGATCTAGGCGGGGAGTACTCGACCGCCTACTCGGGAGTTTTACAACATTGGTCGTATGCACATTTAAAAAGATACAAACATATACAAATTTAGAAATTAAACAACTAAAAACTATATAAACGGATAAATGTAAATATAAATGGCATAGTAATAGCAAAACATAAGTTTCTTTATATATAGATTGAAAATAACACATTACTTGTTCATTATAATAAGTTCTGGCGATATTAAAAAACCACCACGAAATCTCCTAAAAGATTCATCAATTGAATGTTGATATGTATCGTGTGTGCAGAATGCCCAACTACAAGAGCAACTGCATCAAATCCCAGTTTCTCCATATTAAACTATCTCGACTTGAATCAAATAGAATAACTCCAACGATATGACCATTTTGTAAGGCCCCGTTCCCGGAAGCCCTACTTTGGCGTTGGATTTACTCATAAACACAATCCTAAAATCAGAGTTAATTAAAAACTTTCGCGGAATACTAAAAACATCAACCATCATATTACAAAACAACAATCTTGTCTTAACAAAAGTTGAATTGTCTTAAACATAGCATCATAATTCATAACACTTCTATCCCGAGATGCCAGTCTTCCAGTCCCTGCCACGTGCCATCCTCAAGCCAGCTCCTTCAATCTATTTACCTGTGTGCATACTAAAAGTCAGCTATGCTGAGTGAGTTCTAGTTAAGCCTGTATCATACCTTCCATTCACATTCTTACACATGTAAATATATATATATATATATCTGAAGGCACATATTACATTCGTTCTTACGTCCATACTCTCATACATTCATACTTTTACTTACCTTCATTATTTTTATACATACATAACTGTTCTACGTTTTGAAGAGCCTTTCGCCCTATAACCTTCGCAGATATTTTTAGGGTCTGCAACCCTTATTTCTTCGCATATATTATTAGGGTATGGAACCCTTTAATTCTTCGCATATATTGGTATGCAACCCTTTAATTCTTCGCATATATTATTAGGGTATGCAACCCTTTAATCATTAAACTATTCATATCATACATACCATTCATGCATTATACACATCATACGTACCATTCATACATTAGTTATACCTATCCTCATATACCTCTTCATACATACATTTAACTCTTTCTATGCCAATTAGGTATATTTATAAACATTCATACGGCATACACTTACCACTTAAGGTAAGTGTATTAACTAATCACATTGAGTATGCACACAGCCCCGAAAACATAACATAAAAATGGGGCTAGAAACTCACCTGGGTCCTGTTTCTCTCGGAGTTAAGTGTGATGTCTTTCCTTAGTTGTGCACGGCTAACTGTGTTACAAGGTACGAGTATCAATTTATCTATCACTATTACTTCTTACATCTAAGCTATTGAAACCCTCAACTAACGGGGGTCCGGGGGCAGCGCCCCTGGTAGCGGGTCTAGGGGCGGCAGCCCCTAGCAGGGTCCAAGGGGCAGAGCCCCTGGCTGGGGTTGAGCTGCCAGGTTAGCTTGGAAAAATTTTATTTTCATTAATAGGTCCTTTATCAAAAACGCATCAGAAAGCGAATCGGGTCACATTTTAATAGCAACTTAAATAATTTCGCATGGAAGAATTTTGCTTCGCATGAAATTTCGCTTCGCATGACTTTTTCGCTTCGCATGGTCATGCGATGCGATTTCCTTTTCATGCGAAAAACCCCCTTTTACATCCTTTTGCCATTTTAAAGCCATTTTACTCCTAGACTCTTCCCTGGAACCCGAGTTTACCCTTTTTATGGGTTTCGGGTTGTACCAACTTTGTATACCCGTGTTTCTCATAGTCCAAACGTCACCTTTTTTAGCTTAAAACGCACCCGAGAGGTTATAACTTACCAAGTTAACGTTTTTCTTACATTTTACAGCTCGATCGATCATTCTATCTGTTTGCATGTCGAAACCGACTTAAAACTTAACCTTTTAACCAAAACTCACCTTCGGTTCTTAGGTTCGGTTCAGATCTGAAACAACTCGAGGATCTGGACGTGATTCTTAGGGTTTGATGACGCCCACACACGAGGTTCTTTCTTTTCTTAGCTCAGGATTGGTTTCGAGTGTTAGAGAGAAAGTGTGTGTTGTGGTGGAAAGAAATGGTGAAAGGAATGGGAGATGACTTTATATAGGAGACTATGGGCCCCACCATCCACTTTCATATCACCCCAATCCTTATCCAAATACAAACACGCACACAATTAAACTAACGACACACAATTAATAATAAACTTTCTGTTATTCATTATTCTTAGAAATACGGATGTTACACATTTCTTACAATCAAATCTCATTCTCTCCTTACTAAATTGTTAGCTCCACTTGAATCAAATACATTGACACCAGCATGACCATTTCCTACAATTAGCTCATCAACCCTTCTTCCAAATATAATGTTAACCTTGAAAAACAAAAAAATTAAAAAAAAAATAGTAAACTCATTAATTACAAGACAAAAATTTGCAGGTTCCTTTTTTTAATTTCAATGTATTTTATTTATTTATTTAATTTAATGAGTTTTTATTTAATTATAAAAAGAAAAAAATGACGTGGCGATGTGATGTGGCTATAACACCATTACACTCCTAAAATGAAAATCGCACATTTGCTAGCGTGACGTCACGTGTCAAAAATCCCCACATTTTGTAGCCCTCCATTACCCATAGTCTAAGTCTTTGAAGGGAGAGACTCAAGAGAGAGAGAGAGAGAGTTTTAATGTTGCATTTATTGTTATTAAAATCCGTTTTTAAATAAAATGAGTAAAAAAACCAACTTTGCTTTATTTTTAAGTCACATGACCTGACTTAACGAGAAAAACTATCTGGGTTAGATCAAAGAACAAATGCTGTTGGATTTGCAAACGTAAAGGATAAAATATATTAATTTTGAAGATAAAAGACAAATAATTAATTTATTACAAACATAAAGGACGATTTCTGTAATTCTGTCTTTTTTATATCTTTATCATTACGTTTTGATTTCCTTCACTAACAACCACTTTAAAAAAATTTATAGAGTGAAACATAAGCTTTTGAAATATACTATAAACCAAGTGTTATGGTTAAAAATACGGGCGCCATTATGCATATGTGGAATTCACCTCATAAAAAGACATTACAAGCATCTTGGAACCATTTCTTCCCCATGTTGCTCGTCAATGTGTAGTGCTAATGCCCAAGAAGGCACAAATATGCGTGGTCTAAACCCATTTCACCCGGTCATCTTAATTTTTTTTTCTTATAACATATATATATATATATATATATCTATTTAGGCGTCCTTTCACATCCTTGTTTCTCTCTCCTTAAGTCGCCTGTATATTAAATGTCATTATGTCTCCGGCGTAAGGTAGATGTTTTCCGGCGAAGGTAGATGTTATATTAACCATTTCAACGGCGAACCTTTCCTCTCCTCACACAAAATGAAACTGACAACATTGAAGACATTAATTCAATGCCGATTGCTATAAACGTAATCGCTTCAACCTCCTCTTCTTCATCTATATATATATATATTACTTGTTAGCCTCTGTAGATGTAGATTTTGGGTTTCGAATTAAGGGCTCACAAGTTTTGGCCAGCCGGCGTTGCTATAAAAGGCTTTCGATTAACCCGTTCATCTCCTTATTTTTCTCAATCATCATCGTTTCCCCATTTCTTCAACCTACGATGGCTAATTTCTTAAACTCTGATAATCCCTAATTTTTTTTCCTCATGTATTTTATATGGTTGAAGTTTTAAACAAATCGAGTTTGTGCTGCGTTTTTTAATCAGGTAGAGGTGGATATTAAGGAGGAAAATGTGGTCGCCATGGTGGTGGAGAAGAAGACTGGTTTTGTAAGTTGTCATTGTTTGTTTACATTTTTTGATTATGCCTCTTTGTACTCCATAATTATGTTTTTCTTCATCTTTTTCATCCAGATCCTTTTTTTAAAGTTTTTGGCTCTTACGATTTAGGTTTTCGTCAGCACTTTAAATTTGTGTTTAATTTGCTTGATTTTGATTCGGATTTATTTGTTTAATCATTGGATGTATGGCAAAGTAAATGTAAGCTATTCATCAATGTTTTAATCTGAAATTGTGATTGTTTTTTTAGGCATGTTGATTTGGTAATGATTTTTAACCTTTAAATTGCAGAGCTCTAAGTCATCTTCAACTTTTGGTGGAGTCAGATGGAAAGGAGCCTCATAGATTCAATCTTTTGCTTCATCTTCGATTGTGATGGTTTTGTTTTCACTTCATCATTTCAATTTTCTATTTATTTACCTAATCTGCAATGAGTTGTTCATACAACTGGATCACATATCAGTAGGTTATGCAAATTCATATATATTTTGGTGACTAGGTGTAATTTGAAAGGAACACTCATCAATGACGTTCCACAATTTCAGATTTACGTTTTTGAGGCTTTTTTGTTTTGGAAATCGGGTGTCATGTGATCATTGTCTTAAGTTGGTGATCTAATTGCTCATGTTCGAACGAAGCAGCCTTAGGCAGATCCCAATACCAGATAGGTAAGTAACTTTTTATGTTTATTTGTAAGCTAGCATCTGTATATTTGTTTTATTACAATATAATTAATATGTGTTATGCTAATTAGCAAGTTGTGGATCGGAAGTTGTTTGCTTTACGTGGTCCAAACATTGCAGCAGATGACGAGAAGCCTGCAAAAAAAGAAGGAAGAGATACCTGTTAAAGTAGAGGATAGAACCACCACTTAATATTCCCTGCACCTGAGGAGAGATGTAAAGGTTCAAATAGTTGATTTTTATTTTCTTGCCTTTTTTTGGTTAGAGCTTTTATTATATTTATTGTTGTCTCATAGGTTCATACATATCTATTTTTCAGTGTTAGACTTGTGCACGGAGCTTGTAATTCAAAAGCAATATTGGAAAAAACACCTGAAGGCAACTGGTGAAAAATTCTGACCTGTTTTTCAACATAACTATATAGATACATGCGCATAGGTCATGCTAAGGCAAGTTGCTATTTTTAATCAGGTACTACGACTTACTAAATTGCTAGAATTTATTGATTTTGCTTTTAATATTATGGCCTTTTATGCAGGCTATGTTTCTTGACTTTGGTCTCGCAAAAGGAGATGGTTGTTGCTACCTGAGGTAGGGTTACTTTATTAATATGACTAGCTGAGTAAACTGCTTATGATTTTCTAGATCGTTATGCTATTGTATGGATCAATTGCATAAATAACAAAAAGAAGTTAGCCTGTTAAAAGGAACATGGCCAACTTTTATTCGAAAATACATTATAATATTTGCATGAAATTTGTAGCTTGTAGGTACAATGATACTAATCCTGCAGCTGATAAAAAGGAATATATTGATCATATTGAAGTTTATGAAAAATCTTGTTTGATGATAATAATCCCATGCTTTTATTAGTGTTTGAAAATCTTGGAAAGTTACATTTCTTATAAACATAATCTGGTCATGCTCATAAGTGCATTTCTTGTATCATAAGTCTCTTATTGTTAATATAAGTTAAAAAAATATTGTTAACCTAGAACATATTTTTCATAATGCAGAGTCATTTGCTTGTAGTAGAGGATGATGACTTTGATTATCGGCATGTGTCTCCGTCTTCAACAAAACTATTTCTTAGTGTCATTAAGATCCTTTTGGGTACTAATCTTTATTCATGTCTTTTTACTTTTTTAACATATGATGAAATTAACTTATTTTTCTTATTGTTGTTTATCTTTTTTTTTCCTGCTATTTTTTCCACTTTTCATGTATTAAAAGAATCTTCATTCACCCTTTCCAATGGGGCTGTCGTGTTTGATGACAAAGGTATATACTAACTATTATCAAACTAACTGATGCATTATTTGTACATTGAATTGTATCAATGTTATATTAGAACAATAATTTAGTTTTGTAATCATATTTGTCACATCAATTAACCATATATTATTAAGCAAATAATTGTTGTGAGGAGGTTTCTTTATTCCTTAGCGTTTTGATGGTTGATGAGCTTTGTAGGCCAATGGGTGGGATGCCGTAACGACAATAGGCATATTCAGTAGCTGAGTTTATGTAAAATCATGAAAATTCTCGAATCCTTACAATTTAACTTTAATATTTGACCTAACTTTCATTTACAAGTAAATAAATTTGAATGTGCTCATGTATACCTCTTAGAATGAGTGATCGACTTTTTATATTTAAGTTTCAGATTATAAATTTTGGGGATAACTTTTTGTGGTCTTTTGTATTTAAAAGCTTGGATTGCAGGATGTGAGAAAAGAGCTCAGACATTCAATGGCTAAAGATGCAGCACAATGATGTCTTTGGAGGAACCAGCTGTACATATGCAAAATGATGTGTTTGGATTTTGAGATGAAATTATTGTTTCTAAACATGAGAAACAAGATCAAAGTTGCAGCTCCTAACTTCAGTTATGCTTAAAATACACTTTTGGTTATTTGTAAATATTTTCTAGATCAAAGTTCTTTACCAATATTGAATTTATACATAACTTTAGTTTATACCAATAAAAAGTTTATACATAACTTTAGTACTAAATTTGTGTACAAACCACATAGCCCCTGTGAAGCGGTACCATAAAGAACCAACCGCCTACCGACCAAATCTTTGTTGTGCGGATGCCAACTACACATTTATAAATGTCTCATTTTGGCATAGTGATGGGATACTGATAGGTTGATGTTTTCCTTATGAAGGTGTACTCAAAATTTTAGAAAATCAAGTAAAATCTTTATATGCTCGTTTTGGACCTGAAATGCATTTTTTGAACACGTCTATAAAATGTAGTATTTGCTAAAGGTCTATTTTGTAGTAATAGGTAGAACATCTAATTGTCGAACATAAATGAACACGGGCATGATAACCTTGTTTCTTTATACTGTTAACTGAAGAGGTTGTGGAAGCTTGTAATTAGCAAACGAAACATTCCCATCTTGGCTTCATAAAAAAACATTTCTTTATAAGCCTGCCTTTCGTTTCAATCCCTACACCTTTCAGGTCGCAACCCCTATTTCACCTCCCAATTGTCGTTCATTTGACCTCTAAACGCTTTCTTCTACAACCGCCATTATCCAGGTATTCAATTTCGCATCAAATTCACGTTCCAAATTACCAAATTGTATCAATTGTATACATGATTTCATGGTTCGTAATTTCAACAATTAATTGTAATGTTTTTTTTTTGTTTTTTTAGCGACTTAATTTTGATAGCGCTGGTAAATTGCCAACTTGGTAATTGAATGCATTCATTTGCTATGATTAGGATGCGGGGCTTTAGCTTAAAGAGCGTAAGCGGGTAAAGGTTGGCAAATTGCGGTAATGAGGCCATGGATGGAGAAACAAATAATATATATATATATATATATATATATATATATATATATATATTATTTGTTTTCACTTTGAATGTATATGTAAGTTCATTCTTTTTATTTTTTTTATTTGTCAGGATCATCGCCACATGCTCGAGACTAGATGACTATGTCTTTATGACGAACAAAGTGTTCGCAAGTTAAGGACTTCTATAAACAAGAAATCAATTTATTCGGCACTTTTTGTTTCATTTGATTAGATTTATTCGGTTCATTTTCCGCTTAAACCGGTTATAATTTGGTTATTTAATTAAACCGGGCACAAAGATTTGTGGAACCGGTCACTGAACAGAACTGAATTCACAATATGGATACGATTAGAAATCGATCAGATAACCAAATTTACCATTTGGTTCGGTTTTTTCAAATTCGATTTTCGCATTTTTTTGGTTTATTTTTTGCACAACTTTACGTTAAATTCGCGACCTCAGCTCGATAATTAATATATAACACAATATGTTATTTTTACTCATTACCACAATTTTATATAAATAACAACGTACCATAACGAACCAAGCCCCTAACGACCCCGTTGCGACCCTAAATATCTATGTTCTTATATGAATTTTATTCAAAACCAAGTTTACCCGCCGCTAAGTGGACTCTATATCAGAAATTTTTAGTCATATAATCTTTTGCCATTTTAAATAAAACTCAGTTCGACATGCCACAAACCAAATTCCCATTGTATCCCCGCTGCAACACGCGACCGTCTTAGAAGATATCAATTTAACTCAGGGTCAAAACATGTTATAGCCAGTATAGTTGCTTGAAATGGGTTGTTTTTTTTAAGTACCATAATAGGCTGTTATATTTTTTTATAATTCTAAGCATTGGTTGATTATCTTAGAAACAACCCATCATAGTTTTTTACTTTTTTTTTTCAACTTTCACTTCTTTAGTACAGTGAAATTGGCTGCAATTGCTGACCTTTTGATGGTTAAAACAAGTTAAATAATCAATATTGGTAAAAAGTTTCGGAGTAACATAAATATCATAAATATCAGGGAATGCATTATTTGAATATTAATGAAATTAGTTCATATTTATAAATATTTAGATTTCTGTTGTTGTTTTCATTAGAATTTATTTATAATATTTGTTATTATTAAAATTTAGTTAAGCGTATGTTGTTATTGGTTAAAATTATTCTTAATAGTATTTTGATTATTTACAACTTATGATATTTCTATTATTGTTTTCATTGTAATCAATAGTATTAGTATTATTAATATAACTATTTTAAATATTGTTATTGTTATTTGATTAAGTATGTCACGCTTATGACACACTAATGCCATTAACTCGAAAACTTTAATTTAAATTAAACTATAAAATAAATAAATAAATAAATAAGGAAACTAACAGATTACTCTACAGTATATCGCAATATGATTGACATAAACGAATAACATCTTGCAAATTGTCTCGTGTTGACCTTAAGCACTTCTCACTCTCTTTGTCTCATTTGTCTTGTTTTTACTAAAAGATCTCTTGCGTTGACCTATAGCGAACTACGATACAGTCATGAACCGTACCGATGTCATCGAATTTCTATAGCATCTCCACCCCAAACCAGATCATACCGACAGAATACGTGTTGTGTCCCCGCCGCAACGCGCGGGCACACCTACTAGTGTATATATATATATATAATACAGGGTGGGTTAGGTTAAAATAAAAACCCACTTGAGTTATGAAAACTCTAGAAACCCATTCTCAACCACATGTTTTTAATTAAAGTTTAAATCTTGTGGTAAACAATCAAAGTTAATAAAAAATGTAAATATATATATATATATATATATATATATATATATATAACTTTTTCTATCTCCTGAAAACATATATAAAAATTTGTAAAAAATGTTAAAAAATAGCAAAATAATTTTTTTTCTCTCGATATTTTGTATTAAATGTTACAACATATATTACGTGTGCAAAAAAAAAAAAAACAAAAAAAAATATGTTACATAGGGTTTTCATGGGTTTTCACAACTTAAATTAGTTTTCATTTAGGTTAGAATAATTGTAAAAACTCTAGAAACTCATTCTCAACAACATGTTTTTAATTAAAGATTAAATTTTGTGGTCCACAATTAAAGTTAATAAAAAATGTTAAAGTTAATTTACATTTTCTCTCTTATGAAAACATAAATAAAAATTAGTAAAAAAATATAAAAATAATAGCAAAACATTTTTTTATGTTTTCGATGTTTTGTATTAAATGTAACAACATATATTACATGTAACAAAAAAAAACGGTGTTACATAGGGTTTTCACAACTCAAATGGGTTTTCATTTTATACTTTGAAATAACCATAACATCTTAACCGTAACCATTAAAACAAAATCTATTGATGACTATTTGTTTAGGTTAAATATATGATTAATAACAAATATATTTGGCTTCTACATATGATTAATAACTAATAGTACCTGTATTTTTAGTTTTGATTTATAACGTGTCTTTTATTAACCTTTAATATTTGATGTCCAAATATTCAATATTCTATTAATCATGGGTCAAAATTTTTTTGGCCCAAAAAGTTTTGGCTCGATTAGCAAAACCGAAAAACCCGCATCCAAAACCGAACCAAACCCAAAAATCCAAAACCAAAAATCAAAAGGCCGAAACCGAACGGTTTAAAAAATCATAAAACCGAAAGTTTGATTTTTGGTTCGGTTTTAATCAAAAACCGCATCGAACCGTACCACACACACCCCTAATGATAATGTAACCAGTAGCCCATTTGAAAGATTTGTTAGCCGTTAAAAAATTGTTAACCTTATATAACTATGATTCATAACTATTTTAATAAAACACATTTATTGGCAATAACTATTTTATAGCAATCAAAATTTTATTTTGGTCCTTAATTAAACTTTATTATAATAAATACGTTACAACTTCAGATATAGCATTAATTAAAATCATAACATAGAGTTTTTTTTTACTAAAAGGGGGACAGGTGATATTTTATTTACCAAAATAAATGATTTTAAAAGTATTTACTAAAATAGTTTTTTTCTTTCTTTTTATGAATTAGATAATATTCTATAATTCATTCCTTTTAATTTTTTTATTCAAACAATTATCTCTTCACTATCTTTCACATTTCCATTCCATTAAAAAGTTTACAAAATATAATTCACTTGTGTTGTAATATTTAATAACCATTAAAAATTTTAATCAATTCAATGCCTCATAATCTCATATAATAATATCTAATCAATTTATAGTCTCTGTCCGAAAATGATAATGCTTATCATCTTGGTTGCTTGGTCATCTGATATCTGTAATTCATTTCTATAATATTTAATGATTTTATTCCATTAATTTTTTAATAAAACCATATTAAATAGAACCAAATAGACCCATCTAAATAAAATCTAAAATTAAAAGGCATAAAACAAAGCTAGAACAAATATAAAAATGCCAGATATCAACTATAGACAAATATAAAAATGCCAAATAAAGTTTCACGGCTCGCTAGTGATCTCAATGTTAAATATAAATTAAATAAAAATAATAAGAGGTAGGGTTTTTATAAAAATTGCTTGACAGAAACCATAGTAAAGCATAGCTAACAATATGAATAAACAATTCATTGAAATTTCTTTCAAATAATTTGTTCAATTGGGTTATACAGTAATCATGAGTAATAAAGAAATCATAAATATTAAGAAACAATTTTAGGTTTCGAACATGTAAAATCATATCTAAAGCGTAACAAATATATAAACTTATATGTGTGCATGAAAAAATTATCTCTTATTATTTGTAGCCATGGCTTTAATTTAATTCAGTATGGTTCCGTCTGAACGATTTTTATTGAAAATGTGAGATGCAAATGTGAAAGATAGTGAAGAGGTGGTTTTTAGAAATAAAATAAAAACAAATGAATTAAAAAACAGGGTCAAGTTATTCTACGAACGAAATGAGTAGTATAAGATTGATTTGTAGCCCCTTAAAAAAACTCTTAAAAATAATAAAAAAATCATAACTTAAAATAAAAAAAATGAAAAAGTAAAAAAACAAAAATGTTTCTCCACATCTTCCTCGTCCTTAAAAAAAAGACACAAAAGTTTTTTTTTTTTCGAAACCTTTTAGTTTTTTTTTAAAACGAGAAAGACGGGGGAAACGTTTTAGTTTTTTTTTATTTTTCGTTTTTTATTTATATTTTGAGTTATGATTTTTTAATTATTTTTTTTATTTTCAAATGTTTTTTTTATAGTCACAAGTCCTCCTTATATTTGTCCCCCTTTGCATTTTAACTTATTTCTTATAAAATATTATCTAATTCAAAGAAATAGAAAAAATGCCTATTTTAATAAATACTTTTAGAATCACCAATTTTTCTAAATAAAACTTCCCCATCCTCATTTTAGGAAAAAACTCAACTTTTATATTTATTTATGCCATTAATTCATAAATAAATTTCAAAAATGCCAGTTATTAAACAGCTCCACAAGTTTTAAGTATAAATATCAAGAGGGACAACATAAAACTTCTATCTTAGCATAGCAATATTCTAATTTCATAGAAAGATAAAGATGTCTCTTACTCAAAAGACAATCTTATGCATCGTGCTGATCTTCATCTCTGGTGAACTATATATTCTCTGTTCTTTTAGTGCAACACAAATGATACTTATATAGTTATATTTCTTTAATGTTGTTAATGATTTGTTTTTTTTTCTTTTGTTTCGACAGCAGTGATGAATTCTCCTCAAGTTTCATTTGCCTACAAGACTAATGATCCTTGTCAGACGCCTGATGATTGTCACCCATGTGCTATACACACGATTCCTATTTGTTTGTATAACTGGTGCTATTGTATAAGCAAAGGGGGGTTTCCACCCACAACTCATTAGATTGACGGAGATAGTGATAAAACATCAAGAACATGATGCGCCATGAATTCTAATAATCTACACTATAGTGTTTGAAGTTATTGGTAATGGTTCAATAAAATTTTTAAGTTTTATACCATTTTTCCCTTATTGTTTTAGACAATATATTCTGTTCATCATGAAATCATAAAATAGCTTGATATAAAAGGTTGATGCACACTTTTTTTTTAAGTTCCAACTTAGATATATTTTTAATTTTTTTAATCTTACCACCTATAATTTAATTTTAAACAATTGTTTTGATCTTAGGAAAATATATAACCTATAAACTACCTAAATATAATTTTATCCGTGGAAAGTTATTAATTTTCTACATTTTAATCTTTAATCACATATCATTTTCTTTTTGTAGATACATGCGTTATTGAAGTTTCATTAGAAAATCAATTCATGCTTTCAGATAGGCATATGAT
The DNA here is from genome assembly GCF_021521415.1 of Bidens hawaiensis. Classification (NCBI taxonomy): domain Eukaryota; kingdom Viridiplantae; phylum Streptophyta; class Magnoliopsida; order Asterales; family Asteraceae; genus Bidens; species Bidens hawaiensis. The sequence goes on along the minus strand of NW_027505923.1, from coordinate 27,457 downwards.
GTTTTCAAGTAACACAAATAATCTTTGAATATTCAAGAAAAAACTTTCAACGGCAGTAAATATATAGCAAAAGTTTAGTAAATTTTCATGATAGAATTTCATAGTTTAGTATTAAGATAAACTAGTGGGCGACTGGGCGTATCACGTGTGTTAGGCCAGGTGTAGATCTGACGGGAAATATGTAAGGGCGGTTTTGAAAACTTGTACATTAGTATTAAAAAAATGACGTTCAAGTGACGATAAAAATAAGCAAGCCGTGTGGTTAAGTAAGCATGTATAAAGTTAAAAGTTAGCTTTAGTTATAATAAGTAAGTTAAATAAAACTTGAGTTAGAAAATATGAAAAAACAAACATATAAAAAATAATAGACAAATATTGGTCAAAAAAGAATTCATGGGTAGACACGCCATATGATTTAGGGGTGTTCATCGAATCGAATAACGAATTTTTAAGTTAAATCGAATCGAATAATCCGAATATTTTTTTTTTCACCAGTATTCGTATTCGTATTATATGCACAATTCGAAGTTTGATTCGAATTCGTATTTGAAACTCGAATTCGAATCGAATTCGAATAAGTTCGGTTTTAATTCGAATAAATACGATCTAATTCAAGTTTACCTATGCCAAAAATTTGAAAACCATAATCATAATTGCAAAACAAACATATAAATTTAAAGTTCTTACAATAACACATGATAATAAATTCAAAACTAAAGTTCAAATAGTCTAAAATTCAAAATATTCAAAATGAGAAGTAAATAACACCCATATTAGTATGGGTTAAGAAACAATAATGTTGCCTATTGGGTTTAGTTAATTTGTAATGGATATTTATTATTTATGGATTTGACATAAATGAAAATAAATAATTACACACACACACACATATGTATATATAATTTGAATTCGAATTTCAAATCGAATCGAATAATAAATCATAAATTCGTATTCGATTAATATGCTAGAATACGAATCGAATCAAATTCGAATTTTTAAAAACTGAATTCGAATCTTAAGAATCGATTTCGAATTGAATCGAATTTCGAATATTTCGAATGCGAATCAAATTCCTAATATGATTAATGAAAAATAATTATTAGAGTTCATGGGCGTATGATAATTCTATTAAAAATTCAGGGATAGAAACTAACTAACAGTGGCGGCCCAACCATTTTTGAGGCCTAAAGCGAGAAAAAAATCGAGGCCCTCTTTTAATTTCCATTGTTACAGAACGCTACTCGTGTGGTTGGGTTTGGGAACGATCATAATAAGCTTTTTATAGTACTATTGTAGTATTGCATTAGTAAAGCATATTCCAGTTATGTATCAACAATGATTAACTTAATAAAATGATATCTCATAATAATTAGTGAAGTCATATAACAAAAAACAAAAAAAAAGGAAAGAAAAAAGAATCATGTGTTTTAGTAACAAAAAAGCCTAAAGTGCTATTTTGAGTGAACACTAAACACCGATAAGCAATTGTAATTTGTAAGTTAAATTAGAGAAGCTATTGATTTATTACAGTAAGTTGATCTAATAACAGTTTATTTACCGACATCTAGAAAGGCGAAGTTATAAAATTTATAGTATTTGTTTTTTTTGTCGTGTTCTATATATAAAACTATAAAATTTATAAGTAATATATATATATTTTTTTTTCTATTTATTATGTGATTATCATATTCCGTACGTAAAATTAGAAAATTATGAAATTTTTGTTAAAAAAAACAAGTGATTAATTTATAATACAAATTCAATGTATATACAAATTAATGCAAGAAAAGGTCCTCTCATAAGTGAATCGAATAGGTGGGAAGAAAATGAAAAACAATTAAAAAAGGGTAATATACCAAAAAAACTGAGATTGAGAATCGACCTTGGGTGGAAAGTTACCTTAAACACTAAAAGCATGTGTGTTAACCAAGGAGATAACATACAGAATTTGCTTATAAATGAACTCTCTTTTATTTATTTAGTATTTGTATTAAAAAAAATTAACAAATGGATTTATTGGGGCCTAAATAGAGGTGTAAAAAAAACCGGTTTGGGACCGGTTTTAGGCAAACCGAACCGAATCGGTTTGGGTTTAAAACCGGTTTCACCCAAACCGTCAGTTTCATGACCGGTTCCCTTAAGATCTACCAAACCGATTTTAAAACCGAACCGATTTGAGAAAAAGCGGTTTAAAACCAACTAAAACGGTTTATAAACCGAACCGAACCGACGTGACCGGGTCGGCCTATCTTGTGTCTAAACCGGTTTATAAACCGAACCGGTTTATAAACCGAACCGGTTTGAGTCAAACCGGTTTTGACCAGCCGTTGACCAAACCGGTTCAGTTTGGGTTTAAAACCGGTTTTGTACACCTCTAGGCCTAAAGCCCTGGCTTAGCCCAACTTAACTGTTGGGCCGGCCCTGCTAACTAGATACAAATGTATAAAACATGTTAAAAGATTAAAAAAAAAGAGAAAAAAAAATTGATATTTAACAAATATCCACCCTTACCTTAATGTAGTAAAAATTATACAAACAATCAAAGATCCTATTTAGTAAGTATTTGATATGATAGATGCTTTTAAAGTACATATAAAAGTAGGTAAATAATTAAGAAAATTATAATTATTTCAACAAAATTTAAAAGTTGAAAAAAGAAAATTACTAATAATATTATTATTATAATAGTATTACATAAACATAACGGGATGCGACCTAGTATGATGTTACAAGGCATATGAAAATATTAGACGGTTTCTCATATTTTTTTGTTTTTATGCTATAAACAGGGGGGGGGGGGGGGGGGGGGGGGGGGCTACCTTGACGGAGCGAAGATCGGCCGACCCCTGTAAAAAAACATTTAATACTATATATGTGTTAAAATCTTGACCGACTCCTGTATATTTTGACATCGACCCTTGTAAAATACTAGAAAAAGAAGAAGGAAAAAACATCTCAGACCGGTAAGGCTGGCTGGAGAAGAAGTTAAGGGGTGTATGTGTGAGCTTTTCAGACTTGCTTATTTGATTTTTTAAAAGCAAAAGCACTTTTGAGAAGTTTCATTTTACAGCTTCTGGATGGGCTTTGCAAACACCTTTTGCTTTTCAAAAATCAAATAAGCAAAATTTAAATGCTCGCCCAAAGTCCAACACCCCCTTAGGCCATGTGTAGTGGTGGTCTATAAAATAGGGGGATTTTTGACAGTGACACCACATCAATAGAGAGACTCTTTTCATTTTAGAGATGTAGTGGTTTGTAGCACAAAAATCGCCCCCTCGCTTATTTTATTATTATTTTGAACAAACAACCGGTGACATACCTTAAGCCCCCCCCCCCAAGTCGCCCTTTTGAAGGCTATTATAGCCCCATATCAGCCAAAAAAACCCACTTTTCTCGTGACACTGCACATACTCTTAGTGAAAAAGACAATGGTCGTTTTTGTTTTTGTAAGTTAAAGTAAGGGCAAATTATAGGGTGGGTTGTGAGTGAGTGTAAGTGTAATTTATAGGATAGAGAGAGAAATGTAATGATTTTTTGTAAACTACGGGAAACTTTGGTTGCCATTATTTATTTTTTATTATTTGTTGAATTGGTTGTGAGTATAGCAGAGAGAAAGCTATTATGATAAAGATGTAAAAAAAATATTATTTAATTAAACTTGAGAGAGAAATGTAGTGTTTTTTAACATAATTCTAATAACATGGATGGGAGACGAGGAGAATACTCTTACCGTCAACACTAAATGACAAGTTTACAACCATACTATTGTTTTAATAATATTTTAGCTTACGACCTTTTGAGTATATAGAGTGAAATATTTATAAATATTACAACATTTTATAATAAATCTTTTATTTTACTCAGATTTCACTTGTTTATAAATATGTTCTATGTAAATGTATTTAATTTACTTTAGTTTATAATATCTACAATAAATTTTTTATTTTACTTCAAGTTTGTGCACTTTTATGTCTTGGCCCGAGGCCTTGTCGCTTCGGTGCGTCAAATGATTTACGTAATTTTATTATATATTTCTAATTTAATTTGATTTATCTTTTTATTATGTTATTTGATCGACCCATCTTCCTCGTCCTAAAAAACACAAAAGTTTTTTTTTATTTTTTCGAAACCTTTTAGTTTTTTCTAAACGAGAAAGACGGGGAGAAACATTTTAGTTTATTTTTAAACTTTTTTTCTTTTATTTATATTTTGAGTTATGATTTTTTAATTATTTTATGTTTAATTTTAGGTGTTTTTTATAGTCATAAATCCTTTTCATTTTTTTTCCCCTTTGTATTTTAATTTTTTTCTTATAAAATATTATCTAAATCAAATAAATAGAAAAATGTCTATTTTGATAAATACTTTTGTAATCACCTATTTTTTTAAATAAAAATTCCCCATCCCCATTTAGTAACAAACTCAACTTTTATATTTATTTATTATGCCATTAATTCATAAATAAAATTCAAAAATTCCTTCATTACCCAACTCCACTAGTTTTAAGTATAAATATCAAGAGGGACAACATAAAACTTCATCATAGCATAACAATATTCTAATTTCAAAGAAAGATAAAGATGTCTCTTGCTCAAAAGACAGTATTATGCATCATGCTGATCTTCATCTATGGTGAACTATATATTCTTCATTCTTTTTATGCAACACAAATGATACTTATATTTCTTTAATGTTGTTAATGATTTGTTCTTTTCCTTTTGTTTCGACGACAGTGATGAATTCTTCCCAAGTTTCATTTGCTTACAAGACTCATGAACGTTGTCAGAAGGCTGATGAGTGTCACACATGTGCTATACACACGATTCCTATTTGTTTGTATACTTGGTGCTATTGTATAAGCAAAGCGGGGTTTTTACCCGCAACTCATAAGATTGTCGAAGATAGTGATACAACATCAAGAACATGATGTGTCGTGACTTCTAATAATCTACACTATTGCGTTAGAAGTTAATGTTGGTAATGGTTCAATAAAATTTTAAAGTTTTATACCATTTTTCCCTTATTGTTTTAGATAATATATTCTGTTCATCATGAAATCATAAAATAGCTTGATATAAAAGGTTGATGCACACCTTTTTTTAAGTTCCCAACTTAGATATTTTTAATTTTTTTTAATCTTACCACCTAAAATTTAATTTTAAACAATTGATTTGATCTTAGGAAAAGTTCATATATAACCTATAAACTTCCTACATATAATTTTATCCGTGGAAAGTTATTAATTTTCTAAATTTAATCTTTAATCATATATTATGTTCTTTTTGTAGATACATGCGTTATTAGAGTTCCATTAGAAAATCAATTCATCCTTTCCGATAGGCATATGTTGTTTTTAAGTAACACAAGTAATCTTTAAATATTCAAGATAAAACTTTTAACAGCAGTAAATAAATAGCAAAAATTTAGTAAATTTTCAAGATAGAATTTCGTAGTTTAATATTAAAATAAACTAGTGGGCGACTGGGTGTATCACATGCATTACGCTAGGTGTAGATCCGACGGGAAATATGTAAGGGCGGTTTTGAAAACTTGTACACTAGTATTAAAAATATGATGTTCAAGTGACGATAAAATAAGCAAGCCATGTGGTTAAGTAAACATGTATAAAGTTAAAGGTCAGCTTTAATTATAACAATTAAGTTAAATAAACTTGAGTTAAACAAACATATAAAAAATAATAGAAAAATATTGGTCAAAAAAGAAAAATAATTTTGTTAAAAATTAAGAGATATATGATAACTCTATTAAATTCATGGGTAGACATGTAATATAATTAAAGAAAAAAATTTTATTTAAGTTCATGGCCGAATGATAATTCTATTCAAATTCAAGGATAGAGGCTAACTACTAGCTAGGTGCAAATGTAAAAAACATGTTAAAAGAAAAAAAAAAAAGAGAGAAAAGGAAAAATTCAGGCAATGGTAATTAACAAATATCCAACCCTACCTTTACATAGCAAAGATTATACAAACAAGCAAAGATCCTATTAAGTATAAAATTTGATATGATAGATGTTTTTAAAGTGCATATAAAATTAAGTCATTAATTAAGAAAATTAATAATTCTGTCAACAAAATTTAAAAGTTTGAAAATAGAAAATTACTACTAATAATATTATTATAATAGTATTGCATATAATATGATAGGATATGATGTTACAATACGTATGAAAATATCAGACGGTTTTTTTTCATATTTCTTGTTTTTATGCTAAAAACAGGGGCAGACCTATCTTGGTGGTGCGGGGGTTAGCCGACCCCTATGGAAAAAAAATATTTAATACTATATATGTGTTAAAATCTCAACCTGACTCCTGTGAATTTTGATACTGACCCTTGTGAAATACTAGAAGAAGGAGAAGAAAAAACAATGACTGGAAGAAAAAAATGAAAATATGGTCATCGAAAAAAACATCTCGGATCGATAAGGCTGGCTGGAGAAGAAATTAGGGGGTGTTTGGGTGAGCTTTTCAAACTTGCTTATTTGATTAAGCAAAAACATTTTTGAGAAGCTTTATTTTAAAGTTTTTGAAGGGGATTTACCAAACACCTTCTGTGCTAGAGGATGGTGTTGTAGCCCCATATCATCCAATAACCCTTACCTTTGTCGCCACATTACACATACTCTTAGTGAAAAAAAATGCTCTTTTTCTTTTTGTAAATTAAAGTTGGGGCATATTTGTAATTTGATATATCTACTAAAACTTTAAAAGTTAAAAACAAAAGTTTTAAAGTATTAGACAATCTCCAACAGTTTTTGTTCAAACCAGCCTAATCACTGCTACATCAGCTTTCTTAAAAACCACATTTTTTACTCCAACAATACACTTTCTTAAACCATCTTTACATTTCCACATCATCACTTGCTTTTACATTTATTTTAAATAAAAATTTCGCAATACTATAAAATATTTAGTTTTTATTTAAATAAATAGCAATATAAAAAATTTAACAGTTAAACTAGCTGTTACGTAAAAAAATAGACAGACAAAAAAATAAATCATTTTTGAAATAAATATAAAAAAATATGTATATATGCATAATAGTTTTAATATATTTTATAATTATAAATATGTGTATATATATGGGGCCTCTATATAAGAAACTAGTTTGAGACCCATGTATTACACGGGGAATTAATGAAAATTACAATATTTAAACATTTTAAACAAAATATAATAAATAACACAATTATCATATATTGTTAATACAATTACAACTTTCATTAAAATTACAAGAATTACAAAACAAAAATTACGCAAGTAGTCTACAAATAATAAAAAATTTCCTTGTACGCTACATTTGTGGTTGTATTGGGCAGATTACCTTGTTTATCAAGAATCAAAATCTTGAGCCCAAACCTGCTTGTAACTCTTGACAAGGCGACATATAGCTGTCCATGTGAGAACACGGGTTCTTTCAAGTACAAACCAACCCTAGATAATGATTGACCTTGGCTTTTGTTTATGGTCATCGCAAAACATACTACTAGGGGAAACTGTCGTCTTTGAAATTTATATGTTATTTTGTTGTCTTTGGAGTCAGTGGTGATCTATGGATCAAAACTGTATGTCCAATATTAGTTCCAGAAATAATTTTTGCTTCAACTACACGAGTACCCAAAGATATAATTTGTAGTCGAGTACCATTACATAAGCCTTCTTTCTGGTTAAGATTTTTAAGGAGCATAACAGGAACACCAACTTTTAGTACAAGCTTGTGGTTTGGTAGTCCGGATATTCTTAGACTATTAAGCAGTTCAGGCGAGTATAAAGCTGCATCAACCGTGTCATTGATATATTCTGTACTACATATGGTATCTGAACTTAAGTACTCGACTTCATCACATGGAAAAAACTTGAGCAAACTATCATTAATCTCATCAATAATTTCGTTTGTTGGTGCAAGTATGACTCTATCTTGAAAGTAATGTTGGTTCTTGTAATTCTGTAGAATATCAGGATATACAAAGTCAAAAAGTTAAGATATAGGATCAAGTTCCGCAACCACAAAACTACAAATCTATTATGAAACATTAGTTCACTCACTTGACAGATACTAGCAATTCATTCAAACTATGCTAAGCAAAACTACAAAAATACAAATCACTCGTTCGATTAATCAAAACCGCTAGATTAGTGACGTCAACTTAAAGAGTACTAAGATCAGCAAAGTAAATTTATAAGTTTAAATGAATATTAATTAGAAAGTGAATTTAGTTTACCTTGGATTGTAGAACACAATAAAAGGGTTGTTGTTTGCAGTTGTATGGGCTGCAGCAGCTAATACTCCAATATGCATACTATCACTTGACAAAACTGGTGATGATAAATTTGCTGGTTGTCTGTTAGCGCGCCTACTTCCCAATAGAAGCTGTTGTTTTTCATCCCTGTTATATAAATACATCATATATTAATCAAGACCGAGTCTCTTGCAAAAAGCCTCTTCCTGCTAACAAAAAGACTCTAACCGGTTGTGAGCAGGTTACGCTTTGGTTAACCTGAAAGTTGAAAATGATTTGTTTGTTTCAATAGGGAAAATATTTTTTTTAATGTTTTTTATTACTTACCGAGATAAATATGACGAAAAGTCCATGCATTGTCATGTAAATCTCGGGCCACAAGCTCTTGTGCATACGGTTGTATGGAAAAATCTTATTAAAAAAATGTTTGTTATCACATAAAACACATATTTTCCAACTTTTATAATTGGGTTGATTCAGGTTAAGGTTTTTCTCTAGCGGATCAAACTGGTAGAACATAACAAAATTAGAAGGAAATGGGCCAAATGAGTTGAACGAGTCAAAAGTCAACCAAAGTCTACTGAAAGAAGTTGAACTCACAAGAAGCGGAAAGATTTTTTCGGCTGCTCGACGAGGAACAGAAAAGTCTCAAGGAGTGCTAGTGTCACTTGCTGTCAAAGTTTTGCAAAAAAACTTGGTGTGTGGCTTGTGTGCTTTCATTGACAAAAAAACTCGGTGCTAGTGCATCTCTATTAAACTGCTATGAACAATTATGAATTATTGATGTGCTAAAAGTAGTTTAATAATTATTAACTAAATTAACTAAAAATAAACACTAAGTAATACTCTAGACTCTCTAAAACTTGACTAAACTACTAACCGGCAAGTGAACCGATCGACTCTAGTAAAACTAAGTAAGTCCGGATATCGAACCCACGAGACTCTCTAAATTACGTTTATTAGCTAATTAGACTCGACTACAAACACGACTTATTAATTATATTTGTTTCGGGGGTTTTTATCTAAAATACTAATTTAATAATATAATTAAAACTAATTAAGAAAACAAGTAATTTAAACAAAAGCAAGAATTTGTTATTTAAAATAAGATGATGATGAGAAAACTACCTAGGCTAGAATCCCCTAAATTTCAATTATGAATTAACCAGGATAATATTTAGTTATGGACTGGGATCGTAAAATAGACACTTAAAAGAAAACCCGAACAGGACTCTTGACCCTTCTCAAGAGACACCTATGGGTTTCTAACAAGTTTTAATGCACACCAGTATTAAAAATCAAGTTTCCTTACGGCCACCTAATTAATTATGATCTAGTTCCTTTATAATGAAATCCTACTTTACAACACGGAAATCAAAGGCAATTCAAAATATTTAATTGATTTAATAGACAATAATAAATAATCAACTCTAGACGGACTCCTTATGAAGAACTAAATCTAGCAAGATTAAATAATAAAGATCTATCAATAACCTAGCACTTTACAGATTTTAGGTTAGCAACACACTTAGGTTTATTTAACAATATTATTCCTATGATCTTATCATGACATCAATCATAAAATAATCAAGAACACAAAGTAATTGATCTAATAGCGACCTATCATATGAAAAACAATAATCAAGGAAAGCTATGGAATAAAACTCATCAAACAATCCTAAGCATCCATATGCATCAATTTAATATAAGTAAATCTTTTACTAAACCATAAAAACCATAACAATAAATAATCCCAAGTCAAGACAAAATGTCAAAGTAGGTTCATCATAACCTAAGCAGTATAAGGGTTTAGCCAACAACCATACTCAAGACCAAAAGATAATAAATAGGTTCAAATAATAAATTCATGACGAAAATATTAAATTCAAACCGAATAATAAAGACGTTTGGATGAGCAGGTGTTGAACCTGGATGCTATTTGGTTGAACCAAGGCTTGCTCCTTCTCTTTTCTTCTTTCTTTGCGTGAACCTCTCTGATAGCCGTAGGGTCTGCTGCCCCTTCTGTCTCTAATGATTGCCTTCTTCGGAAAATATATTCTTTTTACTTCCTGTCCACCGCCTCTCTATTCTTTACCATCACGTTTTCTTTTTTGCGGTGGGCTCCATATATTTTCTCATCTAACACAAATATGGGCTCGTTAATTTGGAAATTACTAGTAACAAATTATAAATTATGATTATCCAAAAAAAATCAAATAAGGGATCCATGTTGATGATGATGATGATGATGTCACTGGCCACATATCTCACGTTTTCTTACTTTGTAATATGATTTGGTAAAATAAAGTCTAAAACAATTAATAATCTTAGCATCCTTTAACTTATTTATTTTGTACATATATTTAAAAGGTAGATACCAATAATATATAATATATAATCTCCGCTTAAATATTCGCCGGTTTCAAGTTTAATATAAACACTCTGTTTTAGCTCATTGTCTCTTAGAACCTTAAAAACCCACATAGGAACCAACTAAGAATAATATTCAATAAAAATCTGGCTCAAAAATACTTAAAAGTGTAAGAAATATTTATGTAATAATATGTATATTTTAGACCACATCAATTATAATCAGTATCATAAATTTAAGCCCGGTGATTACAAAAGTCCATACTGAAGGAACGGGTTGGAGTGTCATATGAGCATACACTTCATCTGTTTCTGTATCAGCCTGAAAAAAAAAAAAATTTTGGTAACAAAGTTCTAAAAGTAACTCGTATTTAAATCCAGTGTTGTCAAAATTAGGATTGATCCGTGATTAATCGCTAATCGGTGGGTTGTTGAATAATTTTCAGCTAATCGGTGCAACTCATAGAGTAATCGCTAGTTGGCACCAAATGGGATTTTTTTAAAGACAATTGGACCTTGGTTTTAACCCGTTAAGTATAACAAACCATAATAAAGAATAAAATAATAAAAGAAAGAAATGAAGAAATGAGAAAGAAAAGAAAAGAAGTAAAAGGAAGAATGGAAAAGAAAAGGAAAATTCCATCCCACATTGGTGGAGGAAAGAAAATGGAAGGCTTTCACCATGGTATAAATAGGATTTCTAACTCTTGTCCCACATCGCTAGATTACAAAACTTGTAAGCTCTTTATAAGAAAGAGAGTTCACATGTTAATATTCTTATGTGTCAAATCACACCCAGTAGTCCTAGCGGAGGGTGCGGAGCACCCGATGCACACGCGCACGGGCTCGGGCGAAGTGCGATGGGCGCAATGTGACACTTTGATGGCGCACTTTGCACGCTCGCATCGCCGCGAGCCGCTTAAGGGTCGCCTTAGTGTTTTTGCATCCTCGCGATACGCAAAGGAGTATGCTTAAGCTTCTTGTGCGATACGCGAAGATGTGACGTAAAAGTTACGCAGTATTGACACGTCACCTGACACGTGTCGAGCCACGTGGCATAGCTAGGGCTGACTCGACAACCCTACTGCAACTTCGCGATACGCAAAGATTCCTTCGCGATACTCGAAGATGCTCAAATTCAAGTATAAATAGGGCAGAAATCTGGAATTCACAACTCGTTCAAAAATTTCATATTTTCTCTCTTACGGTTCTTAAAGCTAGTATTATACCCGAGTAGTTGTAACGGTACCTCTCCGATTGAAAGTAACTTATATCACGAATCCAAAAGCTTTACCTTAACAAGGTATGACATTGTGCCATCGTGTAAAGTTTCATGTGTTGTGATTATCATTATAATTATAGGTTTATACTAATATAGATACACTACATTGTGCTTAATCTAGGTGCTTAACATCAGAAGGCTTGTTAAATATAAACTTGCAAGGTGAGACATTCGAGTTTTTGCACAACTCACATTTGCGTGAGACAACTGATTTTCCAATGCTGTCATGATGCTTTTCTAAATCCATTAAACTCATGACAGATAGTCCAAATATTTTCAAATGATTTTAAATACATTACAGTGATTAAGTCTCTGTAGACTAACGGGATGGTTACTACTGGTATTGTGGGGTTTTGTATACAAGGCTTGCCTAATGGGCCATTACACGTTACTTATTGGACAAGTGTTAGCCAATAAGTAATATGACCACAGTCACAGATACGGTCGAGTGACAAGTATCTTTCGGTAATTTGTAAGTAGGCAGATGTAAAAACATCTTAATGCTGTAACTGTGAAATGTGTCATTTATAAATAAATGTACTCACCAGTATTTCCTGCTGATCAAATATTTTTAAACATGTTTCAGGTGACTTGTTAGAGACAAAGGAATGATGCATGCGGGCTTCCAGCTTAAATAAGTGGCTTGTCACCAAAATAAAGAAACGTGTTTTGTAAATTAGGGTTTATCCCTATAAAACTTATGTTTGTATAAAAATGGGTTTTATCCCAGTTTATGAAATAAGAATTATGATGTTTTTATAACTCTGATTAATTTTCCTAACTACGGTTCTGATGAAATATTCCGCTGCAAATTATTTTAATAAACACCGATACCATCACTCAACGTTCACGGCTCCCCTCCCAGGGTATAGGGGTCGAGGGCTGTGACATTAAGCACAGTTATCGGTTTTCTCATTGATTTGTTATATTTACGTTTAATTGTTTATGTGAACACTGAAGTATTTATGTGAACTTTTATGTTAAGTTATCAAAATTATATATATAATTTTGAAAAGTTACATATAAGAATTCCAATCCGATTAATAAGCGAGTTCTACAACATTGTTTAAAACAACAAAAACGATTAATAAGTGGCGCGACGTACATGATTCGTGACATTATGAAGGATGCACAACAATTTTGACTGAAGATTTGGATACCTTGGAACTTGAGCATCCACATCTTTTTCCATAGATGCAGCAACCTGAAAATATGTATTAATGTATCATAATCATGTATTATAATTAAAAATAGTAGGTTAAATTCAAAACTTAAACATTCTAGAGTAAATTCAAAATAATAATAATAAATAAGGAACATTGTAAAATTGTTGAACCATCAAAATAATGTTACTACTCTAATTAAACCTGCAAATTGATGGAGGTAGCCGATGACGGTAGGCGACGACGGTGGCGACGACGGTCTCGTAGTTGGAGAAAATACATTCAACAACTGAAAGTAGGAGACGGAGGTGGCGATGGCGGTATTGTAGGTGGCGATGGCGATGGTGGTATCGTAGGTGGCGATGACGAAGGTGGCAATGGAAGGAAGGAACGGCGGTTGTGATGAACGGGAATTAGGGTTTGTTATCTCTTTTGATGTTAAATGAAAAGAAAGAAAGAATAATAAAAAAAAGATCCAGTTAGTATTATTGGGACATGTTGACCCAAAAGAGATACCGTTTTGAAAATGGGTTAAAAATTGTGAGAGTTAATAAGAGGTTGACAAGTGACACATAGGAATAGTTATTTATTAGAATAGTAAGATTATATGTGTGTGTGTACGTGGTGAAAGATGTGATGTTTGGAACCCACAATGGGTGATTTTTGATGGTTGGAAAAATCAAATCTCAAATCTTGGTTTAAACCAAACACTCCAATAGTTTAGTTGGTTTGAACCAAGCAAAAACCACCAATGGAGATGGTCTTACCGTCAAAACTAAATGACAAGTTTACAACCATTCTATTGTTTTTAATAATATTTTAGCTTTTATAAAAATTACAACATTTATAATGAATCTTTTATTTTACTCCAGTTTTCACTTGTTTATTAATATGTCTATATTAATGTATTTAATTTACTTCAGTTTACAACATCTACAATAATTATTTTTATTTTACTTCGAAGTTTGTGCACTTTTACGTCTTGGCCCGAGGCCTTGTCACTTCGGGGCGCTACGTGATTGACGTAATTTTGTTATATATTTCTAATTTAATTTGATTTATCTTTTTATTATGATATTCGACCGACCCGGCAAGAACGAACCCAAAAAAAATAATATATCGACGACCGACCCCTGTGAAATATTTGATTTATCTTTTTATTATGTTCTGGGTCCGCTACTGGCTATAAGTGTTACAGAGCGTATGGAAACATTTTGAATGTTGGTGACGAACTAAAAAAGGAAACTACGCCATTACAAAGCGGGCCTTGCATTTACTAATTGGTCGGGTACTGAAAAATCGAGTATTAGTAAAAACCGGGTCGGGATCGGGTCCGGGTATTGGCATGAAAAACCATACCCTATGTACTGGGTCCGGGTCGGTATTGAACCGAGTTTTCAATACCCGGGTTTTTGAATACCCTATTTTCGGGTATTGAAAAAAACCCATTTTCCGGTATTTGAATACCATATTTCTGGGTATTAAAAAAAACAATTTTCTGCAGCATTCTTCTATTAACGGGCCTACTTTGTTTTTTTATTATAACTCCATTTTTTTGCATACAAACTTCAAAGTTCATTCAAACATATGTAAATAACTAAATAATGATATAAAAAAACATATATTTTATGTGTTTTAAACTGTTGTTTGATATATCAAAAGACGTTGCTCTAAACAAAATATTTATATCAAATATGTACTTCAAAAAAGATCCGTTGAAAAACGGCTATAGATCTGTGGGTAGCCACACAACTATTGTCAAGTGTCACACAGACACATGTGCACAAACACTAATATCAGGTATGCAAAAAAATCCAGTTCGGGTATGCAAAAAACCCGGGTTTCGGGTATAACTTGTGACATTTGTCAATTTCGGGTTATTTTATACTTGTATTCTTAATGTAAACCCGACCCGTTTTGTATCCCGAACCTTTCGATATTATCAAAATGATGAATTGCATGTTAAATATTTGTTTTATAGTTGTTGGATAAAAAAAAACACCCTTTTCGGTTCTTAAAATTCCCCGAAAACGCTCAAAACGAACTCCAGGGACTAAAACTACAAAAATGGAGACTTGAAGGACCCATTTGTAGTTTGTGCTTTCTTGGGTCTATAACTAACCCATTTTCATGAAACACCCTTTATGAAAGACCCATTCAACTTACCCTATATATACACACCCATCTTCTTCATTTGTGCTTGCTCATTTCTTCATTTCTCTCTCAAATTCTTGAATTCTAAGGTTGTTCTTCATAAGCTAATCTTTCATTTTAACTAACTTCTCAATACTTAAAGCTTGATGTTACAACATATATATAATATACACTCCTTGTTTACCTTCGGTCTTTCATTTCTCTGGTCTCGGACGGTTGAAATGTCGGACTAGTAACGCAAGGTTACATGGAGGACTTTGTAGTCCTTGTTTATATATTTAACAAATATAACCATATAACTTGTTATATTTGCTTAAATTCTACATATTTTAGTTTATTTTTCATATTTGTCAAGTTCCATGGTATTGGGTATGTGGTGACTAGCCTCGGTTTCATCCCGAGTTGAGAACCGAACCAAAAACCGAACTTTTGTTTAAAAGCATTATTGTTAACTTTTTGAATGTAAAATTGAGTATTATTATTTATAAGTTATTTTACAAGTTCCATGGTAATTGGGTATGTGGTAACCATCCTCGGTCTTATTCCGAGTCAAGGACCGAACCAAAAACCGAACTTTTGTTTAAAAGCTTTATTGTTAACTTTTTGAATGTAAAACTTGAGTATTATTATTTATAAATTATTTTACAAGTTCCATGGTAATTGGGTATGTGGTAACCATCCTCGGTCTTATTCCGAGTCAAGGACCGAACCAAAAACCGAACTAAACCGAGTTCACTCGCTTAAGACACACAAGTGTGTTTTTAGCCACAAAAACTATATTTTTCTTCAAGATTATATTTTAAATAAATTTTAGTTAATTTCTAAACATACTTGGCATGTCGGTAACCAACTTGATCTTATAACAAGTTCGAACCGATAAGGTCGTATAATCGCTTAACGAACGTTAAGGTTCTTCACAATAGAACTACATACTTGGTTAAGTCTATTTTGATTTTATTGAGTTATCTCATAACATTTATTATTTTGGGAAGTTAACTGTGAGCTTGGTCAATTATCAAGTCTCGAACCGACAAACCTGAACACTCGTTTAAACCTCGTTTTGGTATTCTTATAACCAAAGGTTTTGCAATATCGCATTTTAACCCACATTATTACTTAACATAGGTTGAGTAAAAAAAGAAAAAATCTAATGAATAGAATACCGAGACCCAGTTTCGATTAAACTTATTTTACAAAACTCGTTTATTTAATTTCTCAAATATTTACATTTTAAATCCTAAACTTTATTTATTTACTTTATTTGTCATGTATTTTATTTTAAACCCTTCCAAGACTACCTACTAACACAAGACCCGTTTAATAGGTCTTGCTCGTTAAACCGATCTCTCTGATTATTCACGACACTATCTTTCAAGTTACTTGTTAATGTGAGTACTTTTTCATCCCCCGTTTTCCATCTTTCGTTTTGGGGGTGGCATTGCATACTTATTGAAATTCAAATGATTTATACTTGAGTCTTAAACCACAACACGTATTGTATATGTTTACTTAAATAAATGCTCGATTTGGTGTTATATGCTTTACATGATTATGTGCAAATTCTTGAATGCTAAGGCGGGTAGCCTCTTGAATGCTAAGGCGGGTAGCCTCATCAAACTATGATCATACGTTAATTCCGAGTATATATGGTATCCCCATATAGAAAGGTGTCGTCAATGTATTCTTATTGACGATTTCATTATTGTCGTCAATGTATTCTTATTGACGGTTTTATTTTCTAAATTGTTGCTATTATTTATTGTTTTCATATACTAGTTGTGGATTTCATACTATATACTTATTGTCCAAAACTATGAAAATTGCTCACCAACCTTTAGAGGTGTTCAAAAAAACCGGTTACGGAACCGGTTTGGCCGGTTCAACCGGAAACCGGTTTTTTTAAAAACCGGTTTGACCGGTTTACGTAACCGGTTTACGTATCGGTTATACGTTTTGGAGCCAAAACCGGTTTTATAACCGGTTTTTTTTATAACCGGTTTTTTTTAATAACCGGTTATTAAAAAACCGGTTAACCGGTTTTTAAAATAACCGGTTTATTACCGTTATAAAAAAAACCGGTTAACCGGTTTTTTAATAACCGGTTAACCGGTTAAACCGGTTTTCGAACGTTACCAAACGGCTTTATAGCCGTTTTTTTTTTTTTTGACCGTTTTTTAGCCGTTTTTTTTTTGTTTTTTTACCATTTTACCCCCACAAACATCTATATATAGTTTAGGTTGGGTATTGGTTAGATCACACTTGATTATACAACTCCAAACGCTCTAAACGTTTATTTCATACGCGATTATACAACTCCAAACGCTCTTCTTTCGTAGTCGTTTATTTCATACTCGAGTATACCACTCTTAATTCGTAGTCGATTATCATGGCCTCCCAAAGTGCTGCTTCATCGGTCAACATGGGTGCCTCGAACACGGGAGAAACCGTCGTTCGGGTCATCCCCACGAAACGAAACCAAGATATTTGGCAACATTTCGACCTATGCGAAATGTCTAACGGAACCCAAAAAGCTAGATGCAAACATTGTTTGAAGTTTTATAACAAAGAAGCAAACTCCAGTTTAAGAGCTCATGTAGAAAAGCCCTCTTGCAAGGTCTTGAAGGACGAATCCGGAAGTAGTTCGCAGCCGGAGATGACGAATCAAGGAACGGTGTTTACGTACGACCTTGAAGCGGTACGTCAACAGTTTGGCAACTTTGTGATTCAACAATCACTTCCTTTCAACCACTTCGACAACCCTCAATTCACGGAGATGATGCAAAAGTATGTTCAACCACGCTACCAACACGTAAGTCGTTCGACCCTTAGAAGAGATTGTCTTAAAGCATGGAAAAACGCTAAATCCGAACTAATTTCATACTTTTCAAACTTACAAACTGGTGTGAACTTAACAACGGATGTGTGGTCGGTACCTAATGGTTCGCCCGACTCATACATTTGTGTGACGGCTCATTGGGTTGACCCCCGGTCGTGGCAAATGATGAAACGAACCGTTGCGTTTCAATTGTTTGATTACCCGCACACGGGTAGAAATATTTTTAAACTCTTGGATAAAGTCATTCGACAATACAAGATTGAAGATAAAATCTTTTCAATATCGTTTGATAACGCGTCCAACAATACGGCCGCGGTTGGCCATTTAAAATTAAAGTATAAACCTATCTGTGATGGAGCGTTTTTTCATAGCCGATGCATTGCACATATTATCAACTTGGCCGTGCAAGATGGGTTAAACGTGATCGAAACGCAAAGAAACAATTTTAAAAGAATGTTACGAGATGTTTTTAGCAACAATTCAACATTTTCAAGATACAAAAAATTTTGTGAAGAAGCTAACTGTCAATGGTTGGGGCCTAATTGGGATTGTCCAACAAGATGGAACTCGACTTGTGAAATGTTTGAGAAAGCCATCCAACAAAAACAATCGTTAATTGCGTTTCATCAAATTTTGTCAAATAGGGGTAAATGTGCACCGTACGATCCTAGAAACTGGTTATTGATTGAGATCGTTACGGAGGTTCTTCAAATTTTTAAATCTTGCACAACTAGTTTATCCGGGGTTTACTATCCAACAAGCCCCATTGCTTTACCAAAAATTGCTGTCATGTGCACAAAGTTGACTGAAATTCATTGTAGGGGTGCACCTTATTTTGATATGGGTGCAAAAATGAAAGAAAAATTTAGAAAATATTTTCAACAACTACCCGCTGTTTTGACCTGTGCGGCTGCGTTAAACCCTTGCATCAATGTTGGTGGTGTTGAAGCTTTAATAGAAAAAATTTGTGATGAGCTAGAGTTAAACGACGATCAAAACCCCCATTATAACCAAACTTTAAAGAATGCTTTCAACACCACCTTGGCAAACATGTATGATGTTTACCTTACAAAACACGGGTCGTCTTCCCAAATTCATGACTCGTTAAGAGCTGTTGCCCAATCCCAATCCCAAACCGACCTTGAAATGGGGATGTACTACATGATTTGGGAAGACGCCGGTAAACGTCAAAGGGTAAACACCCCAAGCAGTGAACTTGGAAGGTATGGTGGTACCAACTTTGTGAAACACATGACTCCGGATGAATTTAGAAGTCTTGATATGCTGGCTTGGTGGAGAGGTAAGGAGGATGAGTTTCCGATCCTCGCCGCCATGGCCAAAGATTTACTAACGGTCCAAGCTTCCACGGTAGCTTCGGAGTCTGCTTTTTCTGTTTCTGGCAGGGTTATATCGATTAGGAGGACTCGACTCACTCCACCAGCTGTAGAGATGTCGATTTGCTACAAGGATTACTTGGACTCTTTAGATAGGGCACAACATCAACGCTCACTCGAGGGGGAAATGGAGTATGAGGCGGCCTTGTATGAAGACGAGGTCAATCAAGGACACACTCAACCAATGACCGATGAAGAAGCCGCGTACGACGATTACCTAAGGAATAGCTCGGGATCGGGTAGCGAAGAAAATGAGTAACAAACATCAACTTGTTAATGTAATCGTGTCTAAGCATTCTTTAATGTTTGTATTTTTGAGTTACGAATATGCGATAACGATTTAATGTTTGTATTTTTAATGTAAAAGCTATAAATGAAAGTTATGTGTTTTTAATCTTCCAAGCAAAGAATGCTAACAACGAAACCCTAAACCCTAAACCCTAAAGCAAAAAAAAAAAAAAAAAAAAAAAAAAAAAAAAAAAAAAACCGGTTAACCGGTTAGACCGGTTATTAAAAACCGGTTGTAAAAAAAACCGGTTTAATAACCGGTTCTAACCGGTTTCTAAACCGGTCCAAACCGGTTTGGCCGGTTTGAGTTTTCATTGACAAAAACCGGTTAATAACCGGTCCGGTTATTAACCGAACCGGTTTTTTTCTGGATAAAAAAAACCGGTCCGGTTAATAACCGAACCGGTTTTTTCAAAAAAAACCGATTTGTGCACCTCTACCAACCTTCGTGTTGACAAACTCTATTTTATGCAATGTTACAGGTTTGATGTTAGCTTGATTGGATTACTTGAAGAAACTTATTATCTTGGCTTTAGGATATTAGAAAATAAAAGAACAAGTTATTTGTTTATCTATCTATTTGGCATTTTGTATGAACAATTGTTGTGTTATTTATGATGATATGGATTTAAATGAGTTGTTTAAATATTGTAACTTTATAGTGTCATTGTGCAATGAGCAATCATGTCGCGCCTTGACGTTTCCGCCTTCATTGGTCGGGGTGTGACATAACTAGAACCGGGTTTTGGGTATTATCGGGTTTATATCGGGTACGGGTTCGGGTTCAGGTTTCAACATTGAAAGTCATACCCTATCCGTACCCTACGGGTAGGGTCGGGTATAAAAAACCCAGGTTAAAAAAAATAGGTTCCGGGTTTTTTTTTTCGGGTCCGGTTCCGAGTTTGGGTTTTTTGTGCACCTCTAACTACAAGGGCTAAGACTGAAGACGTGGTATGAAGTCGAGATATCATATCCTGCTTCTGTAGGTACAATAAGCATCATTTTTTATGCGTATGCATTTACCTTAATGCATTTTATATCAGATACCTGCTAGATTTTCATTTCAACTTAAGAGAGGACATCCAGATTAATGGCTAAAGCATCATAGGAAATTACTAAACACTGAAAAGTTTGTTGGGGTTTTCTTTCTTTCCCGTGAGACAAACCCGACAATAATTATCCTATATGCTATTATTATTATTATTAACAATAAAGAAAAAAATGTGTGTTTCATTACTTAACCGTACGTACACATCTTTCGAAAAAAATAGTACGTACACTGAAGAAACGTGGATCTACTCACTGGTAGCAGATCTACTTTCCTCGGGTTTTGATTGTACTATTTCACCGATGGTTCTTCTGGATCTGTGTTCTTCCACCTACAAAATGAACAACGCCGTTAACTTACCCCTCAGAAAGGGACAGAGGGGTCCTCTTTGGCGTAACCCTCGGCGTGAGAATAAGTATATGTAGGAGAAGATAATAATGTGAGAGTAAGGGAATCTGGAGAGTATTGCTTAATAGCTGAATACTGTATGTTACTCTGTATGATTGTGTGACTGTGTTTTTGTCTATCTTTCCTTGTGGAGTTGATGCTGTATTTATAGTGCTAGGGTTTCCACTGATTGAGCTGAGACCAAATTAGGGTTTTGTTGGCCTCCTCCAATCGATTTGCGCCACGTGTCCTTGGAGACACCTGGTGCTTTTTCATTGGTTATAATCACGTGGTAACCCATGAGTCATGCTGAGCTGTCCACCTTTCATTTAGCAGCTGTCAACATCAGCATATCCTTATTCCTTAAAAAGATGCCTTCTGGAAGGTTGTCTGACGTGCACAATCAAGGTTGCCCTAATCCTGATTTGGATAAGGACGAGGTTGATTATGTGCATGTGTGATATGCGCCCATCCTGAGGATGCGCGAGGTCTTCTCTTTATTCTCACGCGCAGATATTTCATGCGCAGATGTGATACGCACAAGCATGTAATACGCGTCACGCGCGGATGCCCCACGCGCAGCTGCGCCATGCGCAACTGTGATATGGGTGGGCATGTATGATGCGCGAGCATGTGATATGCGCCGCGCGCGGATGCGCCACGCACGATGTGATATGCATAAGCATATATGATGCGTGAGCATGTGATACGCGAGAGCATATGTGATGCATGAGCATATGTGATGCGTGAGCATATGTGATGCTTGAGCATATGCGATATGCGCTGTGCGCATAAGTTTTGGCTTTGTGCCTTGATAATATCTTTGATTTCTAATGTCTTGTATATATCTTGTGGGTTGACCCGCCCCGCTCGATGTTGAGGCGGGTACATACCTCTTCAAGCCCCCCCAGTCTAATGTGTGTCTTATCTCGCGCGAGCGCGGTAAGATAGATATTAGACTTACTGATTTGGTCTTTTAATGGGGTTTTGTCGTTTTCTTGGTTGTTTCCATCGTTGCGCGAAGTTCTATCCATTTGGTTGAAACGAAGGGTCCAAACACGTAGTTAGTTGGTGGTGACGTGCGCCGTAAACGTGTCAGACGTTTCGTGTGCTCGAGGTGCTACAGTTGCCTTTCATGTCCCCTCGCACAGCTGTCTGGAACACGTGTCGCGCTCGCATTGGTTTGCACCTGCGAGTGGGGGCGCGTCTCTGCTCCGTGGCAGTTCCGTTACGTTTTCATGTCCCCTCAAACAGTGTCAAGGACACGTGCCGCGGCCACGTTGGCTTACAGCTGCGAGTGGGGGCGCGTGAAATCCGATCAGTTGCCAAATTTCTCTCTCTTGGGCCTATAAAAGCAGGCCCTTAGGAAATTTTTTATCTTCATCTTCATTGTTGCTAATTTTCGAATTTCTGCCTTTCATATTCTGATTTGAGTGTATTCATCGTTTCGAATCTTCTATTATCTGCTGCTGCAGTTGTATGTCTGATAGTTCAGACTCCTCTAACCCCTCAATCACCTCTATTGCCTCTCGAAGACGCCGTGTGAAATCTGTGGTGATGTCGACATTGAAGCAAAAGGGCAAGGGGAAGAGGGTTGTTGAGACCACGTCGGAGGAAGTAGGGAGGACCAAGGCCACGAAAAGGTGGAATGAAATCCCCTGCAAATTGAGGCAGGCCGATCTCGACAGCCTCATCTCGTCACAGGGTTTTCTCCCTGTGTTTGGCTGCATGTTGCCTGTGGCCAGGCAAACGGCGGCGGACCCGCCTCCCGGCTATATTTCACTGTACACCCATTTTTTCACCCACTGCAACCTTCGTCTTCCGATGACAAGGTTTGTAGGCGCGGTGTTACGGTTTTTCGGGATTCATATATCCCAAGTCCATCCGTTTGGACTTGTGCGCATGACTCATTTCGAGTTCATGTGCAAATCACAGCGCGAGGAGCCCACCCCTCGGCGCTTTCAATTTTTTTACAAGCCCAAGATCCAAGATTCTTGGATCTCCTTTATTCCTCGCAGTCAGAAGGTTAAGTGCAGCACCGTGTCATTCAAGAGCCTTCATGACTGGTCTGAGAGGTTCTTCTACATCAGGGCTGGTGTAATCCCCATCCGCATGACGATGCGCGCGATCGATTCTGCGCCCGCGGATGCGGATGTTATTAAGAACCCAACCGGCGCCTGGGTTAAGAAACTGACCGCCGAACCATCCCCCGCCAAGAAAATTCGCGAGGAGGCGCTGGTGGGGGTCGGCATGAGTAAGCTGTGGGCCGACAGCGCGCTTGAGCCCGTTATCCAAGTCGACGGGTTGTGTAAGTTTATTTCATTGCTTTATTTCTTTTTCTGCGCGAACATAATTCTTTTTGCTGATATCACTTGACTTGTTTTTGAGCAGTCACCAAGGATTATATCCACGCCGCTTATGATGATCAAGTGGAGGGTGGCTCCGTCGCGCTTGGCGCTGGGGAGGTTGGTTTCCCAGATCGCTTCGATGACATGTTCATCCCTGTGGATCTGGAATTTGACTTTGATAGCGACGCGCCTGGTAAGCCTTCGCACTTATGCTTATTCCTTTAGAATACCAAAGTTTATTAACAGTTCTGTTGCTTGTATTTGCAGATGCGCTCGAAAACTACGAGCTGGAGCTCGCGGAAGAGGAGGAGGAGGAAGAGGAGGCGCCCCTACTAAAGCGCAAAGCTAAGGGGAAATCTGGCGCAGGGGGCAGTAAGAAACAGAAGAAAGATGACACCCCTGTCGCTCATCCCCCATGCTCAAACGAAGGGACCTGAAGAAACCCAGGTGTTTACCACCAAGGTTTCTTTAGCTTCCCTGCCTGTGAGAGTGGGCAGACCTCCTGTCCACTTGAGGTATGGTGGCGTGACCTCCTCCCTTCGCGCGGCTGAAGAGAGAAGCAGTGCCGCGCCTGCGACAGGTATACTTTGCTTACCCATAATGGGTCAATGAAGGCGATCCTGATTGAATTATTATTAAATCTTTTCGCATTTGAATGTTTGCAGGACCGGCGACGGTAGCAAATCAGCCGCAGGGGCAACAGGGTGCTGAGGCTGCGCCGGGGGCTGCTTCGAAGTCCCCTGTTCTACCCTCAGAAAAGGGTAGAATGAACTTTATGGCGATGTTCGCCGCGCGAACAGAATTGCGCCAAGGTATGTTTGCGCATTTGTCTTCTGAATTTTTTGTTTTGATCAAGTCATAAACCATTTTTTGTTGTTGCTTTGTTCATAGGAGTTGTAGCTGGCGTACAAGCTGCTGGTGACACTCCTGGCGCCGTTGCCGGCGCCGCTGGTTCTGCTTCCTGCTCCTGCTAGTGCTGAGTCTCCCCTTATTGGGATTACAAAGGAGCAGGAAGCCATATTGCGCGCCGAACTGGCGGCGTCGAGACCTCCCTCGCCTCCTCCTACGCGCGGCCCTCTCCGCGAGACTGGTTTGGAGCCCTCCAGGTCGCAGGAGAAGAGGCCGATTGAAGAAGATGAGGAGGATGAGGGAGCTCAAGCTGAAGACTCCTTCGGAGTCCGTGCCAGCCCTGCGATGCCACAAGACTTCGCAGCACAGACTTCTGGTGGGGCTGGCGCTGACTTTTCTGCTTCATCCCCGCAGGTATGTTTTAATTTGTTGCTCCGCTGCGCGTACTTCCATATAAGTATGTTTTTATGACTTAGAACATTTCTTGTGTTTTGCAGGAAGGTGACCACGTTTACCGCCCGAGATGGAATATTAACGAAGACAGTTCCTTCCAATCCATGGGTGTATGCGAGGACTTCTGGGCTCATGCCGTGCCTCCTACTGAAAGGAGATATCAGGAGGGGCGCACCCCGCGCTGACTTGCTCAACGATCACATTTTCGCTGGGTCGGCTTTCTTTGCTGCCTCCCAAGAGCTTCATCGTGATTATATTAAAGTACGCGATGCTCTTGTGGAAGCCCAGCAAGAGGCTAAGGTGGCTGCCTGGAACCTTTCTGATGCTCGCGCACGAGCTGAGAAACTCCAGGCGGAGCTCAGCGAAAACCGAGCAAGTGCCAACACCGCCTTTATTAAGCGCGGGCATGAGCTCCAAGCTGCGCGGGAGAAGCAGCAGGTGGCGGAGGCCGAAGTTGCCAAGTACGCGCGGAGAGTGCGTGACTTGGAACTGGAGGCGGAGGCGCGTGACCAAGCTATCGTCCAGAGTATCACTGAGAAATCATCACTGGAGAGTGAGGTTGCGCGCCTGAAGAAGGAGTTGGCGGCCGCGCAGGCCGATAGAGATGAGGCCTTGACGACGGCAGCGTCTAGCCAGGAAGCACTTGATACTGCGCAGGCGGAGAAAGAAAAAATTTTGGCGGCAGCAGCGTCTGATAAAGAGGAGCTAAAAAAGACCAAGGAAACTGTTGAGTTATTAAACTCCCCAGGTTCCTGCCCTCGAGACGTCTGTGCTGGCCTCGCGCAGGATCGCCAATGGCTGGTGTCACAGGGCATGACTCGTTGCGCTTTGGCGATGAAATATTCTGCCGAGTTTCAGGCCCTTGTATGGACTGCAATGCTGCCGCGCGCTTGGTGGGTCGAGCTGAAGGGTTTACGGATGGCTATGAATATGGCATGTTGAAGAAGAACCCATCCGAGTACCCTTACAAGAGCGACGCGGCCTGCGTGGACATGGCCGCGGTGGGGGAGAAGTATATGAATACTCCCATCCCCATCCTTGTGCAGGTACCTTGACCTTAATGAGTTTTTCTTGATTAATTTTCCAAGTGTTTTGTACTCAATACTTTTCTAATGATTTGCAGATAGTTGCGCTTGCTGACCAGCCCGACCTCGGCGCGCTAAAGAAGTTGCTCGATGAATGCGAGAGGGCTGGTGCGATGATGGTGGCGCGGGGGATGTTGCCCCTGCCAGCGGCTCTGGCGCGGCGAAAGAATCTGCTCCTGACACCGTCGTGATAGAAGACTCCATTGAGGAGGAAGAACTTGACTATGGTCAGTTTGGAGATGAGGAGAGGGCCGCGCCAGATGCTGCGGGAGATGATGAGGGTGATGAAGTGGCTGACGTCGACGTGGAGACTTGAGAAGCCCTTCATCTTTCTGATTTTTTTTTTTGTTTTTTGTTATACTTGTAATTTGTAACTCATCACACTTGTAAATTTCAATGCTATGGAATGAAATTTGTTTTCCCTTTTTCACATCTTGCGCATTTCCATTCATCTCTTCATGTTTGCTTGTATAGATATAAGAACTGCTTGCACGTTAAAATAAGAACAAGGTTGTAAGGAAATTATTTACTTAACCATAGTCCTATTTTGTAAGTGGTTTCGCAGTATCTTGTTTATGCTGACATGCGCGATGACTTTTCACTATTCCTTTTTTGCGCGTCGTTGTCGCGCGTTTTTATATTGGAATTATGAGTTTTAGCCATTACATGTCAGCATGTGTTACTCAGATATCCACTATGATTCCGCGCGCGACCTCGACCTGAGACCTTAACAACTATGATTTGGCATGTACTTTGCCTTAGTTGTGTTTAGGGATTTTTATGATCAGGCTGCGCGGGATGTAAGATGGATGTTTGTGAGTGTTTTGAGCTAAGGCTCTTTGTTTTGGGCTAAGGCCCCTGACTTTTTAGAGTTAAGACTCGTTAACGTGTTTGAGCTAAGGCTCGTAGGTTTGGGCTAAGGCCCTGACGTTTTAGAGTTAAGACTCGTTAACCGCGTTTGAGCTAAGGCTCGCGCATGTATGTTTTACTTCGTTTTATTTTGTTTTGAAGTCAATATAGTGTTGTCATATTGCTCCAAATTAATAAAGGAAGTGTGAAACATGTATGCAAAGGTAATAGAACAAATATTGAAAGATAGCGCGAATCATCATTCATGATGGCTTAAAAGCCTTGATTACATATTTGAATTTTTACATGAAGCATTTTCTAAGCTGTGCGTTCCACTTTGTCAGCCTTCCGGAGAGCGCGGGGCGTCGCAAAGACTTGCTGGATGTTGTAACCTGTCAGAACTTCAATAGGATGACCATTGAAGTATCTATGAAGCTTGCGCGACGCGTGTGTTAGTGACAAAACTAACTTTTCCATGATGGAATAGCGCGTCTCAGGGTCTGTCAGCACCCGACTCACATAGTATATTGGCGTTTGGATCCCCTTGCGATCCACCAATAATACTGCGCCGATGGCGCGGTCTCCAGCTGACAAGTACAATGTAAGGGTTTCGCCAGGAAGTGGAGCTGTGAGCGCGGGCAGCTTTATGAGACATTCTTTTATCTCACTGAAAGCTTGCTCAGCCTCAG